>NW_020837957.1:23616448-23654196 GCF_003676395.1 Aethalodelphis obliquidens | reverse complement strand
GTGTGTGTGTGTGTGTGTGTGTGTGTGTGTGTGTGTGTGTGTGTGTGTACCTTCCTCTGCCCCAACCACACTGATGTAGGGGAAGCAGGTGCAGGGTGCAGTCAACCAGGGTAGGAATCTGATGCACTGAGAGCCAGTCAGAATGTCTGCGGATCACTAACCATCAGTTCAAGAGGCTTCAAAAATGAATTTAATTCGATTACTCAGAGATTGAAATCACACATCAAGGCCTTAGGAGATCTCATGGTGAACTAAATCAAGTGGATCGTTTCATTCCTCAAATCATGCCTGAGGCTCCCAGGCAGAAACCGTCACCATGATTGCTTATGAGGTGATCATTCCCCGCCCCCCCAGACATATCCGGACCGTGCCTCCAACAGGTAGAAGCTTGAACCTATGCAGCCATCCTCATCCATACTCCCAGCCTCTTTTCATAGATATTTCCAAATACCTAAAATGACCCTAAACTCAACAGAGTTGTTTGTTTATTTTTAAAATCTGCAACTTGTCTAAAAGTAGCCCATCATTCCCTAAAACAAGATCCTTTCCCTGCGTCCCACATTCCTCCCTGTAGGATTCCTGCCTTCCCTTCTCTCTTACACCAGACTTCTAACCAAAGCCCGTTGTTGATCACTGCTCTCTGACTTCTAATTCTTCCTTTTCCACCTTCTCAATTTTACTGCTCCAGGCTCTGATTACCTCAGTTTTCCTTGTTTCTCACCATTCTAATCCATTTGTGAATACTGTGTTTATCTTGTTAACTTACTTACGCAAGAGGTACGCGGGCCTCTCACTGTTGTGGCCTCTCCCGTTGCGGAGCATAGGCTCCGGACGCGCAGGCCCAGCGGCCACGGCTCACGTGTCCAGCCGCTCCGCGGCATGTGGTATCTTCCCGGACTGGGGCACGAACCCGTGTCCCCTGCATCGACAGGCGGACTCTCAACCACTGCTCCACCAGGGAAGCCCAGCAAGACCCTTCTTACGGTCATTTCCGGTTCAACCTTTTTCTTGCCTCTGTGTCAGTCTGGCTTCAGTCTTTACCCCCTATTATTCAACCTTTCACCAGCAACCATTGTTCCATCCATCCATCCATTTCACAAGGATTTATTGAACACCTATGGGGATCACGCACTGCTTGAGCCATTGGGAACAAGAAGGTGAATAGGATCATTCCCTATGCTCAAGGAGCTCACTTGGAAAGCTGGACATGTATGCAGTGCATGCACTTAATTGCCTCAGTGTGGTACAAGCAATAAAGAGGAGCCCAGGATACTCTGGAGGTCCAGACAGGGAGGGGAAGGCAATCAGACGGTCCTCTCCTCCTCCCCCTCCAGGCTCGTGTCCCCTCTGCAACACTAACACCAGGCCTTGGCTCACATCACCCACACCTCGTACCTGAAGTGCCCTTTCTATCCAAATCTTGGCTACATTACAAGATTATAGTCCCTCGGATTCCAGTAACCATCACCAGACCATACTTACCTCCACCTTGGTGAACTTTTAGACTTGCCATTCATAGGACACAATTTAGGAATTGTTTTATTTGTGTCGCTTTGCCTCCTCAACTCAAGTTTGACCTCTAATTGGAGTGTCTATAATTGTGTCTCCACACATCTGTTGTATTCTTCACAGTGTGCTGCCAGGAACACAGTAAACACTCAATTAAAAAGACATCTGATGGATTATTGATACTTAGATTTTCCTAACCATTCCCCCCTGCTTTCATAACAGGAGTAACATCACATCTACATATAGTGGGCACTTAAGGAAAGGAAGAGAGTGTGAGATATAGTAAAGGACAAGGGCTATGAAGTCAAACAGATCCAAGTTCAAATCCCAATTCAGCTACACTGTCTGTTTGATCTTGAGCTAGTTTCAATTTTCTGAGCCTCAGGTTCCTAAATTGCAAAATGAGGACGAATAATACACACTTCGTTTCTATTTCAGGGATGATTAAATGAGTCTGTGTAAGTAAAGTGCCTGGCACCGTGCTTGGCACGTAGTTAGCCACCAAAACAGGTTAGATCCTGTCCTTCCCACTATTCTCCCTCCTCTCTCCATCCCCACTCTTTCACACCAGGCAAAATTTAGCAAACACCAACAGAGACATTTAAAACTTCTCCTCCTGTGTGCTTTTGGTTGCAGAACAGAGCTATAAACTTTTCTCAAGCACCACCTAACCCCTGGTGAGTACCTACATTGTGTTCGTCACACCCAGCTTGTCACAGGGAAAATGTTCGTTTATGTATTTTTTTTTACTGTTGTTATGTGGACATGAATGTAATAAGAATTCTGTGATCTTTGAGTCCTACAGCTCTCAAAAACATGTGATGCTCTACATTTTTGACTGCCCTTCGTTTGGTCCACTGGAATGTGAGATCCAGGGAAATCCCTGTACATTCTTCTGCCCACAGAAAGGGTTAAACGTTCCCACTACAAAAGGACTTAGTGTTCTAACTGTAAATGTCATGGGAACATGACCTGGAAAAGCTGAAGGCCATTGCATTATACAATTACCTATTTACTGGAGACAGTATATTTAATAACTAATCATCTAATCTAATAATACTGAAGAATATCAGACTGAAAGGTCAAGTGTTTAAGATTAGGAAGAAGGCAGCCTTAAAAGTACATTTAAAAGAGCCTCACAGATCAACAAGTCAGCCTTAGATTCTGCCGTGCTACTGCTGCTTCCAGGCCTTTAGGGAACTCAGAAATGTCACTATCTTTCAAACTCAGAATATATATTACAGCCTCTACTCATAGGGGTTTTATTGCATGAGGTCTCTTAGTTAGCAGTTGAAGATGATTGTTTCATCTTGTGTAATGGCATATTAGCTCTATGAAGGAAAACGTTATACTAGGAGGTTTTCAATGTACTCTTAATGAGAGCTTTTGCCCCAAGTGTTATTTTTCCCTTGGGACTTCCTTGTGACAAGTTCTGTTTGCTTCCATTTATGGTTCCCTCTTCTGGACATCTTTCTCAGAGACCTAAGTGGTCATCATTCCCAGAGATTTTCATGGTACAAACTCTTCATTTTGTAAGATCTTAAAAGCCTCCTATGGAAAAATCACCCTTTATCCCTCACATTTGAAAGCTTGAATAGACACCTTCCCCATTCTTTAATAAAGGAAAAGTCTTGTCACCTTTCAGATTCCATAGATGAACCTCTTGAAGAACCACCATCTGGTTCTGATGATGCAAACTTGGCCAGCAAGACATTTATTTTTATTCTACATATTTGAGTCCTTTTCATTGATGTTTTCATAAGTTGCTCTTACTTCAGTCCCCTGAAGTAAGATTTGAAGATGTCTTCAAATCTTGGTAGTTTGCTTACAATTTCTAAGAGTAGAACATCTTTGGAGAAAGATCTAGATATCCACTCTTCTGGGAAAAAAACAAAAATATAAAAACCCTGTAACTGTCAGGATAGAATGGGTTATGCAGAGGTAGCAAATTAGTCCTGAAATCCCAGTGAGTTATCAAGACAAAGGTTTATTTATTTATTTTGTTCCAGTTCATATTCATCACAAGTTAGTGAGAAGCTCTGCTCATACAGTTACTCAGGGACCAGGTTGAAGGATGTTAAACCAGCTGGTCACGTCTCCACAGCAGAAGGAAGAAGAGACAAGGGGTATCTCATCAGCACCCTTCTATGCCTTGACTCAGAACTGACATCATCCCACTTCAGTTTACAATCCATTAGCTAGAACTTGTCACAGGTTCCCCTAAGTTCCAGGAAATGTGATCTTCTCTGTGTGCAAAAATAAGAGGAGAACCAGATATTGGTGAAACCAGAAATGTCTAACACAAGCGCGCACACACACACACACACACACACACACACACACACACATCACCACTGTCTACACTGAGAGTACATGCCTCAAGAAGAGTGAAGCCAACAAAACAGGCTAAACACAAGAAATCTCTAAGCCTGGATACCCAGTGAATCCAGAATAACTGAAACAGAATTAAAATACTTACTGTGTGCTTTTGTCAAGATGAATCCAAATTCCTGTTCCGCTTTTAGTTCCTTGATTTTTTTCAATACTTTGTTGTAAGATTTTTTTTTGTCAAAGTTTTACATTGTAGGTAATAAAACAATTTCCAAGGAGAAAGATTGATGCTCACTAGTTTAAAAGTGTGAGGTCGATTACCACTTGGTTCATATCAAATTCCCTAGCAAATCCCAAGTTTCTGAGTGGGAGTCCGGCTCTTTATTTATTTCTATCAGTTCCTATGGCTTGCTTCTCTTTGTTCAAAAGACAAATTCATACCCAAAATAGCGCCTGGCACAGTGCCCGACATACAGTGGATGCTTAGTATATGTAACAATGCTTAGGAATAACAAATGAATGAGTGTGAAATTAGAAACCTCTATACCAAGAGTATTTATACAAATTTCTAGACTTATACTCAATGTCACCACAATAAAATTCATAATCAGTGTGTCTTACCTATTATATATGATAAGTAATGTCAAGGGCAGTACTGATTGCAGTAAGAGGATAATTAGAAAAAGGACAGAGACTTTTCTGTTTTCCTCCAATTTTGAATCTGTCCTCCCCCATTCTCTTCCCCATTTGCACAGATTCTTAGGATAATAGTTTTCATTTATCAGGGAGGCAATATCACTTCAGCCTCACACCAGGGGAAGCAATTGTGCTGTCTTCAGTGTCCACCTGAAGGGGAGAAGCCACCAATCTTTCTTGGAAATAAGGTGCTGTGGAAAATAATTGTGTAATTCTTCTCTCAGTAGAAGACAATGCTGGCCAGGATTATGCAACAGGATTCCTTTCTATTGGAAGAGCCTGACTTATAACTCAACCACTTTCTGCTACTTATATAAGAACAAAGTCATGTCAAAAGAAGCCAGTATGAGGTTGCCTGTTCTTCATTTCAATTGGACTTTTCCTTGGGCATAAAAATAAATAATACATAGCACGTAGTGAGTTTTGCTTCATGTCAGGCAGTGTGCTAATGTTACCAAACCAAACTTGGGTCCACTCACACGCCACACAGCTAAGCCAATCTACTGACACTGCGTTGTGGTGAAGGAAAGTACAGCATTTATTTGCAAGGCACGAAGCAAGGAGAACAGGCAGCTCATGCTCAAAAGACCCAAACTCCCCAATGGCTTTCAGGGAAGGATTTTTAAAGGCAAATTTGGGGGTGAGGGTTGGAAGGTGCATGACTTTCTTCTGATCATTTGGTGGTGAGGTGACAGGGTGTTTTGGGTGTTACAGGAAGCTTAATCATCAACTTCCTGGTTCCAGCCAGTCTAGGGTCTACATGCTTGTGCTCAGCATGTAGTCACCATCTTCCACCTGGGTGGGGGTTTCGATTCTGCAGAAAGATATGCATCAGATCGTTATGATGCAGAAAGATATGCACCAGATTGTTATGTATATCCCTTGAGGAGGAAGTAGGGCTCTATTTTATTGCTGAACTATTGTTCAACCCATCTTGTTTAACTGCTTTTCTTTTTTTTCGGCATTCTCTCACTTCCCTAATTAGTAACCGCTTGAGTGTTCTCTTTGGAACTCAGGGAAAGCCTAGGAGACTAAGCCTTTTCAACAAACAAGGAATGGGGGATATGGAGGGGCTTCTGAATCTGGGAGGGCCCTGAAGTTTCCTGCTTGGTTTCAGTCCCCTCTTTTCTTTGATACTCCTCAACCCTGAGGGAAACAGAGGAGGGACAGGAAAGGGGATAAAGTTTTGGATAGAGAGGATAATCATAAACTCGGCAGGGAAATTTTGTTTTAGGGGGACTCGACTTCACTAAGCATGTTACATTCATTTTGCTTTTCCAAAGTGTGGTCATGTACCCCACAAGTTGTGCAGGACAAGAAGAAAATATTAAAATATTTATTTCTGTTTATTTTGTAATTTCATTATTTAATTTCCATTTCTGTGTATTTTATAATTTACATAAAATATAGTACAATGGTACCTGTATAAAAAAAGAAATATATACTCACACATATATATGTTGAAAATACATGGATGGCCATTTGCTCAGTTTTTTTGTTTGTTTGTTTTTAACTGACGAGATAGGATGATGATGATGATGATTCTATTTACAGAAGAGGAAACCGAGGCTGAAAGACATCAAAATGACTTGTCCAAAATGTCAAAGATGGTAAATGGCAGAGCTGGAACCAGTGTCTGATTCTAAAGTCTATGTAGTCTGGCATGATCATTAAAGGCATTCCTGGTGTTCAAACACTGGTGCTTGAAAACCAGTCTCATTTGTGCCTGCAGAAATGCCAACCCCTGGGATAGAAGAAACTCCATACTTTGATCATCTTCCACAGTGAAGCAGAAGGAAAAGACGAAAAGAAATTGAAGGAACCAAAGCCAGACAGACGCTAGGTAGTAAATGCAAAAGAATTCAAAGAAAGTAGAAATCAAAGGGAAATGTCACAACATTTGGTCCGACACCCTATTCCTCACCCATCCCCTTCATGTCCTTCTACGGAAATCAGATTCCTGGCATGGGCGATCCATTGTTTGAACATGCGTTAATGGACACATCCAGATTCCTAGCACCAGGGAGTTGAGAGGCAATCAACACGAACTGAGACACTTAGAGCTTCATCTTCTACTGATTGAGCGCTGAGGGGTGTGTATCCCTATGTGGTCCCTAAGAGCTACACCCAGGGGAGAAACATTTACATTGTTCAAAATAGTTGGAGCTGTGTCAGTTTTTGTGGTTGTTATCTTCAATTTTCTTAACTAGTAATGAGGGATGCTCGTAAACGTTAATCCGAAAAGCACTAGACTCTCTGTAGGGCATTCATTATAGAAGACTTTGAAGCTTAGGAGGAAGTTCGGAGCTTAAAGGAAAAAAAAAAATTTAAACAACTCTATATTGTACACACTAAAAAAATAAGTGCAATGGAGTTCTTTATAGGTAACCAAGTTTCTCAGGCAGTGATAAAGATTTAATTTTTTTAAATCACTGTCAAACCCCTTTGCACATTATTTGCATAAGTTCTCAAACAATGGGACTGTTTTCATGTAAATTTCTTTTCAGGGAGACTCCTGCTTTTTCTGAAAGCAGTGTAACTGTAGCTGAGTTATATAAAGCAACATTTTATTGCCTCCTGCGGAAGATGCTTTGTACTAATGATCTGAAAACTGGTGTTTCGTGCTTGGTATTAGTCTATCGGTGGTTCAAAATGTGAAGAGAAAGAGGGGCCTTTATTTTGTAGTTAATTAGTTCTGACTAAGATGGTGGTGGGAGTGCTTCCCAGAACTTCCTGGATCCCTGGAATCCAGAAACCCACTACAAAACCTAAATGAAGCCGTTGACCCCATCAGAGGAAAAAAAAAAGAAAAGTGATTCACTAATACATGCCTGATTTCAATGAGAAATCTTTCTGTGTTTCAGAAATCTGACTCTTTTCTCTAACTGCACTTGTCACCTTGCTGGCTGAGAAAAGGGAGACCAAAAAGCAACATGAATATGTAAAAAGGTGAGTTTTGTTGGAACTACAGAAATAGAACTGAATGCCCCGTAAGGAACAAAGTTGTCCCTTCTCTGAGACTTTATGATGAAAACAAAAATAGAAACAAAACAAAACAAAAAAACCCAACTTGCTCGTTCTGGGGTTTGGGGCTCTGATATTTCTATCTGAAAATTATAGTAAGTCAATTAAGCAAGCTTTTTCTTCACTCCCCGCCTCTTCCCTTATTTCTCAGGGACTCCTGAGTTCTCTAATTCCTGAACACTCCTAGGGCAGTTCAGCTTACAATGATAGAAGGTTCCGTGGTTGTTTTCTGAATTCCACATGAACTCCTCTCTACATTTGCAGAGAACATGGCTCCTCGATGGCGTTGAGTTTCCAAGAGAAAATGCTCATCCCAGTTTAGATCACCCACAGTCGTCAACACACACCGCACAAAAAGGTCGGTCCTGATGGCAAAGTTCAGGATAGAACTGTGTCAACTAATTTAATCATTGACCATGAAATACCAGTTATCTTAATCTTATGTGCAGTCCTAAGTCGACTGCATATTTTTGTGTAATTGAACACTGACCCTACCAGGAAGAATTCGAGGATTTTGCTTTTTAGTTAATATTGTTAGAAATGAAATGTCTCAATTGAAAACAAAACAGTCACGTTATTAAGGTGCTGAGTTTTCTCCCCAACGCTTAAAGCGTTAGCCCTCCTTCAGCCTTTGGCTTTAGGCCAGTGCTTTTCCACCCCACCACGACCCCCAGAAGAACCACACGCCCCTTCCATCCCACCTTTTTTTTTTTTTTTCTGTCACCTATTGAAGCATTCTGTGTCACAGGACTCCATTTGGACATTTAGGAAGGAGAAGAGTGCTCTGGGGGAACTGGGCCACGGGAAGCAGTGAGCTAGCGGGTCATCCCCCTAACACCTTCTGTTTCTGGGTCTCCCTTTCCTTTCTGGATACCTGACATGCTACTGGAGTGGCGAATACAACAAGGCCAAGATGTCTTCATTTTCTGCCAAAGCAAGGCCTCAGCTACAGTGTGGTGGAGACCCTGGATTTCTGAGGCCAACCGGTCAGAAGCATCCCCAGCTGCTGCCAGCAGGGTGGGAGCCGGAATCGAGGAGACCTAGGAGGCCGGGCCTGCTGCGCTCTGTGTGACTGCAGCAGAGGCCGGGGCCCGAGGAAACCCCAGCAGCAAGGGAAAAACAGATTGACTCTCAGTGACTCATTTAGCTCCTGGATTGGACAGATCTCTCCCCTGTTGGCAATTTGGCCTGGCGTCAATAGTTCGGATACTAGGCTGAAGAGCTTAAAATAATTGGGGGGAAAAAATCTGCAAAACTGCCAGCCGTCCAACTCTTTACTCTGTGCTGAAAGACACAGGACAAACGACATCTAGGTTATTAAATATGAAGTCACTGGATCTGCTGCCCATTTGGTCTAAAAAGCGGAAAACTGGATAAAACTCAAATTTATACTTCAGCGTAGAGGGCCTGTTTGTCCTTGAGGCAATCCATGAATTTTGGCCGTGCAGGCATTGTGACATGTGGAAATAATGTGGGGCGGGGGGAATGGAGGAGGAACAATGTTTGATTTTGCCCCCGCTCAGCTTTCACCCCCTGGGGAAAAAAAATGAAAATGTCAATAAAGAGCGTGAATGTGAAGAGAAATGGAATCAGAGCCCAGAGTTTAGTAGCTGGCAGTTTCAACTTTATATACTTTAGGCCGACAGGCGGCTGGATTTCCTGTACTTTATATCCAATGTACGAAAACAGAAGCAACAGGCTCATCTGGTATCAGTAAAGGTCAGTTAAACTTATAGAGACATCCTTTGGAGCAAATCCCCAGTCCTGTATTTGCATATTTATGAACTAGAGATTATGACAGGCCATTCCATTTATTAGAGCAGTGCTGCTATAGTTAATAGTCTGTCAGCATTTCCATTATAAAGCCCGTTTTTCGGTGTTTTAATATCTCAGCTGTTAGAAGTTACATCAGGCTGAAAAGTGGTCTTCAGCATCTTCAGGCCACAGCGGGGTGAGCTTCTCTTGGTGGTGGTGATGGGGCTTGGAACCCCACGAAGGCACTTAAATCGAGCCAACGATTTTTACATTGGGCATTGGCAGCAAATATAAAATCCAGGATTCTGAGAAGGGTTGTTGAATTCTTCTCTTGCCCCACCACCTCAAATCCCCAAATCATCTTTTCCTTGTCTTGGTATCCTTGTCTGCATCAGGGCTTTCACTCTCTATTTAAAGGGGAGACTGTGATTTTAGGGCAAAAATTCAACATTTTAACAAGGCAAAGTAGTCTCCCCCCCCATTTCACTGGAACCGGAGGGACAACAGAGCCCCAGAGTCAAGCAAAGATGCTGGAGACATCCATTCATTCATTCATTCATTGAGAATTGGCTCATGCAATCATGGAAACTGGCAAGTTCAAATTCTGCAGGATCGGCCAGCAGGCTGGAGACACAGGGAGGAGTTGGTATTGCATTTCAAGTCTGAAGGACATCTCCTGGCAGAATTCTCTCTTTCTGAAGGGAGGTCAACCTTTCTTTTAAGGCCTTCAACTGATTGGATGAGACCCACTCACACTACGGCACATAAAATTAACCGTCACAGGGAGTAATCTGCTTTACTCAAGGTTTACTGTCATAAATGTTCATCTCATTTTAAAAATGCCTTAACAGCAACATCCAGACATATCTGACCAAGTATCTGGGTACGGTGGCCTAACCAAGTTGCCCCTAAAATTAACCATAACAGGCATGAACAACATCATGTCTTAAGCATCTCCTCTATATCAAGTCCTGGGTTTGACCCTGGCAATGCAAAATTAGTGACACAGTCCTCGTCCTAAGGATCTTATGGTCCACCATCTCACTGCTACCAAGATTTCACAGCAAAATTACAGGACCCAACAGAATTAACATCTGGTTCCATGCTTTGCTTTCTCTTTTCAATGACTCAGGATACCCTCTGGTAGAAGCATATCAGTGGGCGTGATGTCAGATGCATTCTTAAGAGAAGGCACTGGTGTCTAGGGACTCCTTATCATCCAGGAAGACAGCTTGCTCTTTCCAAACCAAATTCTTGTCATTTTGACCTGACACGAAGCTGCCGAGTAACTCAGTGATATTCAAAGCTCCCTTGGGTTTTGAGGAGCTATTGGAATAAGAGGAAAGAGGAAGCAGGTTGCCCTCTCATTAAAAAGTCATCCATCCAAAAAAAAATGCATCGTGACTCTGGTTATACAGCTGCCTGACACATCTCAGGAGAAGCCCCACATCCTCACCTGGAGAGTCTCCTTGGAGCAGGTTGAAAATACCCACCTTGCTTAGCAGAGCTTCCAGGATTCTCCCTCCACAGCATTACATACCAGACCCAAGACCCTTCATCAGAAGACAATCTTCAGGACAGTCTGACCCTAGGCAAACCCATCTGTATAACCAGCTCTCCTCGTTAGCTCTGATTTTGAGAGCTGCCTTACATAACAGAAGCAATTCACCTTGCCCTCTCCCCTATGTCTCTTTTTGGGATCAGTGGCCTTTATTTTCTTTACTTAAGATGTATCACACTCCCGGACACACAGAATAGGGTTTTGAAGTCATGAGGCAGAGAATGTCACCACGATATCACTCAATTTTCCTGTAAGAAAAACTTTAAAAATAAAACTAAATACACATATTACAGATGCTGCTATTGTTACTTGCTGGCTGGGGGAAAAAGAGGCAATCGGATAAGAAGGCCAAAATGTGCCCATTCAATCTCCTGAGGGTGTAGCTCAGTATCCTATCAAGTGACGTGACATGCAGTCTAAGGAACAGTTGCCCTCAGTGCCTACGCGTTTGACTCTTCTTTACTTCCACGCTTTAGATTCCCCATGAAATGAACACGACTTACGTAATTGCTTTCAGCAGCATCTCTGAATGAGAAGAACAATTACATAATAAGGCATACACCAGGATGTGTGTAACAGTGTAAGAACAGCATGCCTTACCGTGCTAGGCCGGTCGCCAAGAACCACCTAGTCGTGCTATTTTATTACAAGAACATACGGCCTCAAGGCATGTTGAAATTATTTTGAGGATTTCTAAAAAAAAAATTTTTAAAGTTTCCTGATCAAAAGAGAACCTCAACTTAAACAAAACAACAAAATAAATAAATTTTAAAAGTCTGATCATGATCCCAAAAAGTAACAGAAAAATTAGACCTAACCTAACAAAACCTATAGTATAAAATTAAAACACAGTGTTATGATTCACTCCCGTCACCACAGGACTTAAGATGACCAAATGCCAATGAGGAAAAAAATAGAAGCTGGACTTCAGAGTGACATGTTACTCTCATAGTTGGCCAGAGTTCTGACCAAAGTGGAGCTATTTCTCAACCAAGAAAGTTTCAACTCTTTAGAGCCTGCCCTTCCCCAACAAAGAGACACGCCAAAGGCTTTTTAGACTGGCCACACTCTGAACTTCTTTCCTGCGGTTCTGATAGTCACTGAATCAAAAAATAATCTCAGAAATGTGAGAGCTGAGAGGTTTTTTTTGCAGTCGAACCTTCTCAATGGTGTCTTCCCTCAAGTGAAAGTATGTGGCAGGATAAAATTCTCATGCCTTATTTTTATAGTGCATGTATCTATCTATCAATCTACACACACACATAAACATATACATGTATGCATTATAAAGTTCCGATATCTTATTTTTCTATATATGCAAGCTAATTACATTTCCATCTCTCCTGTTCTTCTAATTCATTCAGCAGAAACAAAACCTCACGTGCCAAGAATAAGTATGAGACAAGGGTAGGGGTGGGAGGGATAATTTTCCAACTTGTAAGATTAGTTTGTCATTTCTTAGGTGAGAGTGTATCCACTTCATAATCAATACAAGTTTCATATCAAGGCAAGTATAGAGGCATATGATTAATAGACTCCAAATCTACACAACTGATGTGGGGTTTTTTTTTGGTTTTGATTTTTTCTTTTAATTGTGCTAGTGGAGGCTTAAGATATAGAAGCTATGATAGTTATTGCTATGGACTAAATTGTATCCCCCCAAATCCACATGTTGAAGAACCTAACCCCTAGTACCTCAGAATGTAACTGTATTTGGAGATAAGGTCTTCAAAGAAGTTAAATGAAGTTGTTATGATAGGCCTTAATCCAATAAGACAGGTGTCCTTATAGAAGAGGAGATTTGGACACACAGAGAGACACCAGAGGAACAATCACTAGAGGACACAGCAAGAAAGTGGCCATCTGCCAGCTAAGGAGAGAGGCCTCAGAAGAAACAAAACCTGCCAACACCTTGATCTTGGACTTCCAGCCTGCAGGACTGTGAGAAAACAATATCTATTGTTTAAGCTGCCCACTCTGTGGTATTTTGTTATCGCAGCCTAAGTAAACTACTATAGTTACTAATTTATTAATTCAACAAACATTTTTTGGGTAGTTCTGAGTGTAAGTAATAATGACAGAATGGTGAACGAAACAAAATCCAGGTTTTTTTAGGGTTTACCATCTACCAAATAAGTAATTTGACAGGGCATGCGAAGAAGGCATCAAATATAGGCATGGTTTTGAATCTGTTGTGTGTGTGCCATCTCCAGAATGCCAGTTGTAAGCTGGGTTTGAATATTTCCAGTGATTTTAAAGGATATCAATTGAATATTTCAGTCACCTTAATGATCACAAGTGTTCAGTGATTCAACAAATGGACCGCAAATAATGACTCCAGTTTCGCGTGTAAACCCAATCTAAATCTCCATTGAGTTAAATTCAAGCCAACACCTACAGGATTATTGGTACCACCCTGTAGGGTGTTAAAGCCGCTCACACCCACTCTGGAGGGCAATTATGCACATCTCTTCTTAACTCCGTGTTCAGTAAGATCATGTGAGTAGCTTGCAATCAACCACGGTAGGAGTATTTACACCACGGAAATTGTGAAAGGCTACACGTCAAGCCCCCCTTCTTTGAGCCCATTTTTAAGCCTTGGCCAGCCACCACTCATGAGGGTGGGCTCCAGCCACAGGACAGTTCAAAGATATTTAGAAAGTGAGTCCATTATTGAGAAAATATTACAGGGGTAAAAAGGGGTATAAAAATATGGGGTTAAAAAAAAGAAATAAAGTGGGAGATTCTGACATATTAAGCAAGAGCAGTGATTCTCAAACTTTTTGGCCTGCACCCAAATCCCCAGGAGACATAGGGTGGGGCAAGGGATTTGCATTTCTAACAAGTTCCCAGGTAATGCTGACGCTGCACTAGGTTGCCAGTATGGCCATTCCTCCCACTGCTAGCCCAGCTTCTGTGCTGGCCACCTGGTTGAGGAGAGGGTAGAGTTGCTTGACAGGTGGAGCTGATTCCATTGGATTGGCAGCTCTTGGTAAAGGAAATCAATGGCCGCGTATAAACAACGTTTAAGCTGAAGCCTGGTGAAATGTTCCCTGGGGACCCACAGGCTGCTCACAGCCAGAGGCTGCACTGCCCAACAGTGCCCCCAGCATGTAAAAATAATACATGCCAAACTCCTTCATCTACTCCTGAATGTTCTTTTGTTTGTTGGTTGGTTTTTTGGGTTTTTTTGTTTTGCGGTACTCTGTTGTGGCCTCTCACTGTTGTGGCCTCTCACTGTTGTGGCCTCTCCCGCTGCAGAGCACAGGCTCTGGACGCGCAGGCTCAGCGGCCATGGCTCACGGGCCCAGGTACTCCGCGGCATGTGGGATCTTCCCGGACCGGGGCACGAACCCTTGTCCCCTGCATCGGCAGGCAGACTCAACCGCTGCGCCACCAGGGAAGCCCTAAATGTATTTTTAATATGCCTGTATAAAAGGTGGTTTGACCAAAACAATTTCAGTTAGCACCTATTGGAAGACACAATCTTAGAACCACAGTGAGTTATTTGTCTGGGAGGCAGGACCCCATTAAGACACTTGGTGTTGTCATTAATATTTGGATTACCACAGGCAGACCATGTGCCCAGAAACAGAAAACTACACACCACAAAGAGAGGGAGAAAGCTAAAAGACATGACCGGTAAGGTGGATATATGATATTTGCTCTCACAAAATAAGGATGATAGAAGAATTCCACAAAGGGTAAATTCTTACCCTTTGTAATGTTGAAGATCTGAAATTTGGTTGTAAATAGATTGGCATTTTTTTTCAAATTACGTTCTGCGTAAACAAACAGATTGAATACAGGTTGAAGTTTGGCTCTTTTATAAATAGGCAGCTGATGATAACACTGTCAGAAATGAAAAATCCTAGATGATTAATAAGAAATTGTTCAAAGAGATGATTCTTGCCAAATGAAACATCAATGAGATCGAAAATAATTTTCATTGACAAAGCATGTGCCTGTTGGGCATTCCAGAGGAATGTGATGGGAATAAACTTGATTGAACCTTTAAAAGACTTTCTACTTGTTGGGTCAGATCTTCCTGCTAAATCCCTCACTGTTAAAGTGCTGTTTTGCTTTTCCTAACTGCTCTGGGCACACCCTCTCACAAACTATGTGTTGTGAATCTAAGGATCACATTGTAAATGAGTTCTTGGATTGCTCAAGAAATAGTTCGAGCTATACTTTCAAAAAGACTTCTGCTCGCCCAGCTCCTTTGGGAGAAGTTTATCCAAAAGCAAAAAGGAAGTAACCTCAAAAGCAAACTTTGGAACCACTGCAAACGTGGAAGCCATGTGCACACCATGCTGTGAGCATTTTCTGAAGAAGATGTATGTGGGCTTCACTGCTCTTGGATAATAATCTGGAAATGATGAATAATTCTTTTATGTAATCTATTGTAGTAAAAGTCTCATAGAAGTTAAGATTTATGAATGTTAATATCGCATTAATTGTAAATTAAAACAATAATATGAACTATTTTTTCAACCATAAATTGGCAAAAAAGTTTTTAAAGAATGTAGTATTTTGTAAGGAAATGAGGAAATGGGTGAACTCTCAAATTCAGTTGGTGGGAGTATAAAGTGAAACAATCTTTTTGGAGGACAAGTTGGCAGTGTCTATCAAAGTTCCAGATACACCTATCCCATGAAGGAGCAGAGTGTAGGAGTTAAGCATAGACTCTGGATTCAGAGAGCCTGCATTCCAATCCTGGCTCTACCACTTAGAGCTGTGAGACTTCAAGCAAGTTACTTAACTTCTCTGAGCCTAAGTTTATCTTCTGCAAAATGGAGGTAATAATAGTATCTATGCTATTATGGGAATGAAAAAAGTTAATATTTTAAAGGGCTTACAGTGGTGCCTGGCGTGTAGGAAGCTCTTTGTAATCTAACACCTCAATTCTAGAAAAATATTCTATAAAAATTCTAGCCAAACATCTAAATTCAATGCAACACTGCTTCTCACAGCATATAAATGGAAGCTAACTCTAGATACCCATTACTAAGACAATATGTAAATAAATCATGATACATCTGTGTGATTGAATGAGATACAGCACTTTAAAGGATGAGATAGAGCTACATGTACCCCAAGTACAATATTTTGCTGTGTACAAAAACAATATTTTCAGTATAATCCCATTATTGTAAAAGCAAACTCTGTGGGGTGGGTGTGTGTGCAAAGGTACGTGTCATACTAACAGTGTTTACCTCTGAGGAGTGGGACTGAAGCAGAGGAGAGGAAACTTTCAATTCTTATTTCTCTATTGTTTGAACTTTTGAAAATAAACTTGAATTACTTTTATAATTTAAAAAGATTTTAAATTATTAGTCTGAGCATACTTTTGATTTAAATAATTGTTCTCTTTTTTTTTTAGGAATCAGAGTTATAGCCATGGAGTGGATGCTACTGTTATCATTGATACAGATGACCAGCCAGGAAATGAGATTTTATGAATAGTCCATTTAATTAAATGTTTTGGCCACTTAGAACTATGTGAGCATAAAATGTGGAAACACTTACAAAATAAGCTTTCATTGTACAGTAAACAGAGAGTAATAAGATTTGGTCAGTCTGTGAGAGACTTAAGTCTACTCAATCTTAAAGAAAAATGGGCCGAAAATATTTCAAATGTAAAGTTATATTAAAAATCACAGTTTCAAACTGTGAATCCAAAAAAATCAATTATTTTAGTGTATCATCTTAAGGAAAGCACAGTGTCATACTTGAAGGAGAACCAAGAAGGTTAGCACTCTCGGCAACCAGCACTATCATCTAATACTAATACTTTCATCTGCCAAATTATCTTCAGAGATACTGCCTGACTGAAGTACTTCTGCAATAAAAGTATCTCCAAGTTAGTAGATAAAACTGGGGAGTGTTAAAGTTGAAAGAGGCCTTAGAGATTATCTAGGTCAATGTCCTCATTTCACAGAAGACACTGAGTTTCTGGAAAGGTCATGAGACTTTGTCAGAACAAAACCAAAATACAGTGGGCGGCAACTGATCACCAGTATGGTGTACCTTCTAATACACTACTTTCCTAGCACTTTTTTTTTTTTTAATGTAGTGGTTAAAAACATGCACATGGTAAAAATAAATAACAGAATAGAATAGAATGAACACAAAAGTACCCAGTGAAAACTTTCCTTCTTATCCCTGACTCCAAGCCCCTGTTCTTCTCCTCAGATATAACCACTGTTAGCAGTCCCATGTAGAGCCTTTCAGAGACAAGCTATACATTTCTAAGTATGTGTGTGTGTGTGTGTGTGTGTGTGTGTGTGGTATATTATATATACTCTCCAGCTTCTTGTTTATTTCTTTGTTTTCACTTAACCATGTCACAGATATTATTCTACATCAAAACGTATAAACCTCCCATTCTTTTTAATGGCTGCATGGTATTCCATTGTATGATATATCATAATTTATTTAACTGATCCCCAATTGATATTTAGATTGTTTCCAGTCTTTTTATTATAAACATGCTGTTACCAATGAATATTCTCATATATATATGTGTGTGTGTGTATATATATATATCTATATCTATCTATCTATATATATATATATATATCTTTGAGCACTTAGGCAAGTATATACAGAGTATATATCAGATAAATTCTTAGATGTGGAATTATTTAGCCAAAGACTAGTACATATTTAATTTTGATGAGTATTATTAAATTTACCTCCAAAGAAGTATATTAATTTACAATTCCACTATGAAAGTATGGAGGCCTAACATTAACTGTATATCATAGAGTGGTCATTATTTAAAGTTTTGGTGTGTGTGTTTTATTTCCATGCCTAATAACTGATAAATTCCTTGAAGATAGTAAACTATAGCTTGTACAACTTGATTCCAATGCCCATGACCATTCACATAGTCATTATTCAGCAAATATTGAGTGACAAGAGTTGTGCTAAAAACTAAAATACAAAAGTAGAATTCTACTTCCTACAATAGTAGACTAGTTTTTCTCAGATTAACCCTTCTTCTGAAAAAAAGTAAAATAAAGTTGGAGAAAATATTTTTTAAAAACCCACACATTCTGAAAGCACCAAACAGTTAACCAAAGAATGAGAAATTGCCCAGTCAAAATCCAGAAGAAGGGCTTCCCTGGTGGCGCAGTGGTTGAGAGTCTGCCTGCCGATGCAGGGGACACGGGTTCATACCCCGGTCCAGGAAGATCCCACATGCCGCGGAGCGGCTGGGCCCGTGAGCCATGGCCGCTGAGCCTGCGCATCCAGAGCCTGTGCTATGCAATGGGACAGGCCACAACAGTGAGAGGCCCACGTAACGCAAAAACAAAACAAAACAAAAAATCCAGAAGAAAATAAAAGTCCTATATTCAAATTTTTTTTTTCCCAAAAGACACTTGACTATCTGAAAGAAATAACTGGAACACTGTATTTCCTTTGAAGGTCTTTGTAGGAGAGGGAACAAGAGTTAAAGTTCAGGGTCTACCAAAGTTTAGGACTCATATAAACTACATACCAATCTTATGTCTCAAAGTGTTCATAAAAGTAATTTATCAAATACATGGCACAGCATACAATGAAAGGAAATAAGGTACACAGAAAACAAGACACCATGAATGAGAACCAGTCAAAATAACAAGACAATAGAAACAAACTAACAAAGATGCTGGATATTGGAATATCTGATAAAAACTATAAAAACAATTATACCTACCAAGTCAAAGAAAAAAGAAAAGCCAAGCCTGAAAATTTCAGGGAGAAACTGGGAAAAAGTGACATAGTTTTGAAAAGGAAAAATATAATAACAAATTAAGAACTGGTTGAATGAGTTTAATGGCAGATTCAACATATCTGAAGAGAGAATTATTGAACAGGAAAACAGGTCAGAATAGACTTTCTACAATATAGCACAAAGAGACAAAAAATAGAAAGTATAGAAGAGAGGATAAGAGACAGAGGCTATAGTGAAAAGATCTAACATATATAACTGTAGGTTTAGAAATAAAATCAAGAGAAAAACATGGAGTAAAAACAATATTTAAAACACTATGGCTGAAATGGCAGAATTTTCCAGAACAGATTAAGAAAATCTAAGAACCCTAAGCAGAATAAAGAAAAAAGAAATATATATCAAGATGTTTCATTGTGAAACTACAGGAAACTAAAGAAAAAATGAAAAATGTTTACAGCAGCTAGAGAAAAAAGACAGTTACCTTCCAAGGAGCTATAGTTAAACATCTCAAGGGCAAAAATGAAAACCAAAGGAAAATGGGAATATATTTTCAATGTTCTTATAGCATATAAAAACAACAATAGAATTTTATACCCAGCAAAATATCCTTTAAGCATGTAAGTGAAATACAGAAATTTTCACATGAACAAAATCTGAAAGAATTCACAACCAGTAAACTGAGCTAAAGGATCAGTGATGTAGGAAGGATTAAAGAACTAAAAAAGTGATAAACATGTGAGTAAACATAAACATTGACTTTAAAGCTGTAATATTAATGTCTTACAGGGTTTTAAAATATTGAAATTCATGACAACCATATGTTGTCAACTATAAGTTAGGGACAAAGGGAAACTTGAGTTAAATTATTCTGAAGTTCTTGTATATATTCCAGAAGAGAGTAAACATGTTAACATTAGACTTTGATAAGTGAAGGGTGAATGTTGTAAATTCTAAGGTAACCACTAAAAGGATAGAAAAAAGTAAATGATTCCCAAATCCACAGAGAGGAAAAAAATAGATAGTAAAGAAAAAATTCAATCCAGAAGAAGTCAAGAAAGGTGAGAAAAAAAGACATAGATATGGTGGATCAGTTAAAAAGCACAAAATAAGATGGTTGATTTTAACCTAAATACATCAGTGATTACATAGGCAT
This sequence comes from Aethalodelphis obliquidens, assembly GCF_003676395.1. NCBI lineage: Eukaryota > Metazoa > Chordata > Mammalia > Artiodactyla > Delphinidae > Aethalodelphis > Aethalodelphis obliquidens. The sequence goes on along the minus strand of NW_020837957.1, from coordinate 23,634,444 downwards.
AAATGCCCTAAATGTTCCAGTTAAAGTACAAAGATTGTCATGCTGGATAAAAACAAAATTAATCTGAATTAAATGTCATTTACAGGAGATGTATCTAAAATATAATAATACAGAAAAATTTAAAGTGAAAGAATTAAAAGAATAAACCATGCAAATACTCACCAAAAGTAAGAAGGTATAACTATGCTAGTATTAGACAAATAGACTTTAAAAATGACTGAAGTTTTGTATTGGGGAAAAAAAAAGAGAAAAAGATACAAATATAAATAAGATTCCCCGACCACAGTAATCTTTTTTTTAATATAAATTTATTTATTTATTTATTTATTTATTTATTTTTAGCTGTGTTGGGTCTTCGTTTCTGTGCGAGGGCTTTCTCTAGTTGCAGCGAGCGGGGCCATTCTTCATCGCAGTGCATGGGGCTCTCACTATCGCGGCCTCTCTTGCTGCGGAGCACAGGCTCCAGACGCGCAGGCTCAGTAGTTTTGGCTCACGAGCCCAGTTGCTCCGCGGCATGTGGGATCTTCCCAGACCAGGACTCGAACCCGTGTCCCCTGCATTGGCAGGCAGATTCTCAACCACTGCGCCACCGGGGAAGCCCCACAGTAATCTTAATACAGTGAATTGTGCCCTGGGAAAGGTATATATGAACTGCTTTGCTGGCACAGAAATAGAAAAGATAGTATCTAATTGCGCATGATAGTTAAAACTGGTTCCTTAGAGGAATTGACATTTTATCAGAATCTTGATGTGTTAATTCATCAGGTATCTCTAAGTGAGGGGAAGACATTCCATGCAAAGGAAACAATACACAAATTAGGCGTTCATAAATATTGGTTGCAAGTGTTGGATAGTGAGGACCAAAGCAGTACGGTGCCTTACCCGCACAGTAGCTCTAGTGGATGCTACGATGCCCTGTGCAGATCCTCCTCCCTTCTCCTGAAGGCACTCATTTTCCTAGATGTGAGAAATGCTACCCGCTGATGGTACACAGCAAGGTCCCTCTGCAGGCACTGCCCTCTCCTAGGAACATGACCTCTCTTCTGCGGGCAGCCTATATGCCCTGACTGGTTGACGCAACAGCTCCAAGTCCCTTTGCCTCAATTCAGGGCAGTTCTGAAAGACCCACCCCAGCTTCAGAGCTCCCTGTGAGATCTACTGAGGCCTTTGTCACAGCTAGATCACACTTCATCTTCTCTTAGCTAATCCTGCATCCCTCAACCCCTCACAGGTGTTGCTGAAAACACACCCCAGTAAACCTCCTGTACAGAAATCTCCATATTAGAGTCTGTTTCTCAGGAAACCTGACATGAAATAGTGGCCAAAGTGGGAAAAAGCCCAAGGATCCTGACTAATGGCCCAGTGTTTCAGGCCCATACGCGGCTGACGGCAGGTACGATTTCCCGTGAAAATCTCTGGGACCGCAGGCCACACCTAGATTGATCCTAGTATCAATATTTTTCAGTTGCTTTTTTTCTATTCTTCCTCAAACTAAAATATCAGTTCTGCTGAGGACCAGTTCCAATGATCACTTATACTGTTCTGCAAGTAATAAAGAATAGTAGAATTAGAAAGAAAAAACCTGCTCATTGAGTATCTACAATCTGCAAAATCCCTTTCTTACCACAAGATCTGGGCTTGAGAGTGGTTCGTGACCAGTCCGTGCTCTCAGAGCTACCAAGTGGCAGAGCCAATATCTGAACCGATGGTCAGATAAACCTCCATCTCCAAAGTCGCCCCCCTAAGAGAGGGACGTATTTAATGTGACCTAAAAGGAACAGTAGAGAATGTCAAAGGAGAGAAATTAAGACTGCTCCCTGATATTGATCAAACGCCGTTCAGGCTGGCCCACCTGCTGAGTTAGTAAGTGTTCTTTCAGCCCATCCTGCCCTCAGCCCTAAAACTGAGCTACCTTTAGATCTTTCAGTAGTCTTTGCTCTTACTTCTTGGTAAACACAAGTTCCAGGGAGCTCATATCACAGACAACCTTTTATCTAATGATACTGGCCGAGACTTAGTTCCATGGATGGATTTGATGAGACTTTATTTAGAGTTTAGAGAAAAGTTAGTTCTTGATACCAAGATATTGCTATCACCAGTCTCTTTTGTTTCCACAACCTCCCACTCCTCCCTAGACGGGAGGCTGGTTTGGGACTCTGCGGCCAGCCCCAGGCCCACTTGTTGTGTGTGGCAAGGCTTGGAAAATGAAAACCAGAGGCATCTCAAAGAGCATTCCGTTTGGACTCCGGGGTAGCACCTGGGCACTCTGCCAGAGCGGCTGGGAACTCTGGTGAGGTACTTTGATGCAAATGGCCAGCTGGGTCTGGTTCATTCTGTATTTACCCCACAGGGCTATCTGCAGGGTATTTGTTTGTCATATCACTGGAGCACATGGAGACCATCATCCTCCTGCAATATACACTAAACACTGACAACGTGCCAGCCTCCAGACGGGGATGGCAATAAATGATCCAGTAAAGAGCAAGGTCTTTGCAGTTAGAGAGCCCTAAGTCTGAATCCTGGCTCTAAGACTAGTAGCTGTGTGCAATCTACTTCAACTTGTAAGCCTCGGTAAACTAATCTATACGAAAGAGATAACACCCCCTTTACTGATGGGCAGCTTGATGAAATAATGAATATAAAGATAGTAACACAGTTCTTGGCTCATAATAAGTGGCTCAATAAACAGTAGTTGTTACTATAAACAAACAACATTTCCTGCCTGCTCTGGAGATGCTCTTCATTTTGTTCTTTTTCCTTTAAAGTTTGTCCATCTGAGCACAATGCTTGGTTGGCAGTACGTGAATATGGGATAAATAGCATCATTAATCCTGAAATTTTTAAGGGCAATCTTGTACTCAAACAGAAGGTAGACTACAAAGGCCCTTTTCAGTTGATCATTTGCTATTTGTCCTTAACTGACCAGTCTCTACTAATGATGTTCACATATCCAGACGATACAGATGTTTTTCAAAGTCTATTCTCTTGAGAAAAATAAAATGGTATTGTAAGAAATGCTAACATCATTCTGGTCCTGAGAGGATTTTCCTGAATTATCCAATTACGTGCCTTAATTCTCCATGGAGGTTTGATAAGGAAAGTCCTAGCTTTGGCATGTCATCGAGTACAGGAACTTCCCCCTGACCTGCTGCCCTGAAAGCAGGTGTTAGCAGTGACCTCCATGAAAAGCCCCTCAAGAATGCTGCAGCGTGAGGCAGAGTATAGGTACAGAGCACTCATAATTGCAGGATTCGATGAGTTAAATTTACACCCCTGTCTCAGGGCCTCTCTATCTTCCAAATATGCCACAATAATAACGCTAATGATTACAAGCAGCAACTTTGTTGTGTCTCATTTCTTTTTACCCCAAATTACGGAGCCTTGAAAGAATTTACTGCCTGCTTGGGTTTTCTGACTAATTGGGGTAACTCTATGCTATAGCCATTAGGAGATTTAAATATAGCTCTTCTTGAGCAATACTCTTTATTGGATCCCCTGTTATCCTTTAAATATCTTGGTGTGCAAGTGGATAAAATTAGAAAGAATTTGTTTGCTTTAAATTACCAACCTCTGCTTAATAAAACTATTAGTGATTTAGCTAACTGGACGGCTCTTCTGTTATCATTAATTGGCAGAGTTAATACTATTAAAATGGTTGTTTTATCTAAATGTTTGTATTTATTTCAATGTTTTCCCATCAGGCCACCTAAAAACGCTCTAAAGCTTTGAATTCTGCTATTAGTTTTGTTTTATAGGCTACAAACTGAGTTAAGATTCATCTTAAAACTACAACTATTCTAGGGGGCCAAAGGATTAATTCTTCCTTTTCAAGGAGGTAGATGAATGTTAGTCTTTCTTGATCAGGCTTTGTTCAATTACCCTGAATATCTTCAATAAGTAGCGCCAAAGCCCAAGAGAAATTGAATAGGGATTCTGGTTAATGTTCTTGATCTAATAAAAACTTTACAAGAAAACTTTATTTCACATTTGTGTATGTATTCAATCATACAGTCATTCATTCAGCAAATATTTATTGTGACCTGCACCAATCACTATATTAGATACTGTGAGAGACTTCCTAGCTGAATAAAATGCAGTCCTTGCCTTCAAGAAGTTCAAATAAAGACAACATAAATAACTACAAGGTAATGTGCTAAGTGTTACACTGGAGAAATGATCTGCAAGCTGGGTCAGAGGAAAGGGTGTTGCTAAATCTGCCTGGAGGATCAAAAAACGCTCCCCGGAGAAGATGACATCCTAGCTAGATCCTGAAGGATGGGGCTCCCACAGGGTCCTTCCAAGATTTAAAGGAACACCTTGAGCGTTTTCTTCTAAATAATGAGGTAGCTTGATTTGTGGAACAGCTAAATGGTCCACTCAGTTAAAAAGTGACCATTTTCTCGGGGGCTTCCCTGGTGGCGCAGTGGTTGAGAGTCCACCTGCCGATGCAGGGGACACGGGTTCGTGTCCCGGTTCGGGAAGATCCCACATGCCGCGGAGCGCCTGGGCCCGTGAGCCCTGGCCGCTGGGCCTGGTTGTCCGGAGCCTGTGCTCCGCAACGCGAGAGGCCACGGCAGTGAGAGGCCTGCGTACCGCAAAAAAAAAAAAAAAAAAAAAAAAAGTGACCATTTTCTCTTTGGTGGATCAAGGGAATTCTGTAGACATAATGTATCAGGACTTCAGCAAGACACTTAACTAGGACGTTCATGATCTCTTTTAATGTCAAGATTGGGACATGTGAGCATAACGATGGCACATGTACATAAAATTCTAGCTGGTTGAAAAATGGCCGCCAATGTATTAATTACTGTTTTAATGCTAACAGAGAGAAAGTTCTCCCAGAAATATGGCAGTGGGTTTTCTCTTTGGCTGTGTCCTGTTCAAAGATTTTAATAATTTGAATCAGGACATAGAGACTTTCTCAGTCAATTTGTGGACGATACAAATCATCTAAGGCAGCCAGTATACTGATAGATCAATCAGGGATTTGTAAGGACACCAAGAAGCTGGAATAAAGGGTCAAAGTTAATCACATATAACTAAATAAGAAAAATTAATGTCCTGCCTTACTTCATCCCACTTGCTAAAGTACAGGCAGCAAAGCCCTCACTTACGGCATTGTGAGGCAATAGAAAATGTACCAGATCTGGTGTCAGCAGGCCTAAGTTCATGTCCTAGCTTGACCGAATGTTACACATGCAATTTCAAACACTACTCTAAACTTAACGGAGGCTCAGTTTTTCCACCCATAAATGAAAAATAATAATACAAGTTCACAGAACTGCTGTGAGAATAAGGGATATAGAAAGACATCGTAAACTATATATCACTATCCAAAAGTTATCTTTCGTAATGCTTGTAATAGTAATAGTGAAATAATAATAATAATAACAACAACAAGAAGTCATTATAAGTCCTGTGGTCTTAATTAAATTCCAACGTAGAGACCATCAGTGCGACATGGCTTTCAAAATAGTCAATATAGTCACTACCCAGCCTTCGGTATTTTCAACATCCTCTACAGACAATTCTGATACGTAGCCAGGGCTGAGAACAGTGGACTAGGTTTGTTTCAAACTCTCCTGATGATAAAAATACCACATTGTTTAAACACAGTTTCAGAGGGAGGCCCCAGCCCTGGAGATTCAGATTCAATAGGTCTGTAATAAGGACCAGGAATTACTATCATCAGGAGAGTTTGAAAAATATTGGACTAGATAAGCTCTAATATGCTTCCCAATGTCTAAGAGTCTGAAGATCTGATCCAACTCTAGCTGCTCATTGGTTCTGAAAACAGTTTTGAAATACTTGGATTACAGCAATCAAGCCCCAAGCGAAAATATGTATGCCTGTAGCTGGCCATGATACTCTTCATATGATGTCTCTAAAGAATTAAACACACTTTTTAATAAACTAAATAGCAATAAGCATGTTGACTTTCCAATTGGCTGCAGTTTACTATTCTGGCTGATTCCAGTAAATCTATGTACACGTAAATGCAAATGACAAAGTGAATTGTTTTCATTAAAGTGTTACTCACTATAAACAGACTTTAAGCCTTTGATCAGTTAGGAGTTGAGTGTGATATATTTAAATCAATATTTTTAAAATATTTTCACTTAAACATACTCCATTCTCTGACGATGTGAACGTTAAGTCACTAGAGTTTTGGTCAAAACACACTGTTTTTTTCAACTAATATTTCACTCTAAAGTAGAAGTGAGAAAGTATACAAGTGTTTGCCATCACACGCAGCAACTTTCATTAGTTTTTGATAGTCTCATCTGAATCTGCTCAAGAATAATGTTCTACTTCAATGACCCCAGATCTAGATCTGCAAGTCCTCTTTTCTTTCTTCAATTCCTTGCAGCTTAGAACCCAAAGCAAAGCTTTCTATGTATTTCTGAGAAAGTGGCTGGGAAAGGGATGAAAAGAAAATTATTCCAGAGCAAGTGCAATGTGATTTTTGCATTGAGGCTTTTCTTTCAAAGCACGGCTCCCTTAGTCCAAAGGGAGATGGCTCAGGCAGCGGCTGCAGCCCCAGATCTACTTGCGTGTCTACCGGATAGATGATGCTTTGAGGGACTGAGAGTCTTGCACGCTCAGCTTGTGAGACATAGGTTAAAGATAAAGGTGAAGGGCTTCCCTGGTGGCGCAGTGGTTGAGAGTCTGCCTGCCAATGCAGGGGACGTGGGTTCGAGCCCTGGTCTGGGAGGATCCCACATGCCACGGAGCAACTAGGCCCGTGAGCCACAACTGCTGAGCCTGCGCATCTGGAGCCTGTGCTCTGCAACAAGAGAGGCCGCGACAGTGAGAGGTCCGCGCACCGCAATGAAGAGTGGCCCCCGCTTGCCCCAACTAGAGAAAGCCCTCGCACAGAAACAAAGACCCAACACAGCCAAAAATTAATTAATTAATTAATTAATTTTTTAAAAAAGATAAAGGTGAAGATGAAAGACAGATAAATAGGCAGGAAGAGAGGAGGGCAGGTTATATCCTCCATAACACAGACAATAGCAAGTAGCCCCGCCTTCCACTGAACACTTTGTTCTTGAAAGGGAAGAATGTGTTAGGTTTTGAGATTCCTCTACTGATAATAATAGTTACTATTCCAAAGGGGGGAGGGGCGGTGGTATCAAACGTGTTTGGGGAGAATCAAGTCAGATTATTTGGGACACATGGACAAAAGCAAGTCAAACAATTAGAATACATTTTATTTCTCAAAATGTGCTCTAGGAGAACATACTAGGTCAAAAGAGATAATTAATAGGGTCATTATTTTTATCATAAGTGATGTTTTACTTTGATGACCAAACCAGGCACTTTGGTTTAGGAACAAATTCAGTAAGCAAATCTTCTACTCAAAAGTGTGTTGACATATTTCAGATCTGTCCCTAAAATGACATCCCTCCCTCTCCCCACTAAACTCCCATTGAGAGACAGTCTACAGATTTTCTTCCACACCTCCTGCAAATTCCCTAAAGAACAGAGCTGGAGAATCCATGCTATTCCCCAAAGAATCTCAGCTTCCTCTACCTCACAGAATGAGGAAAAGCCTATATGCGACAGATGAGAAAAGGCTGAGCAGCCCCTTCTCTGGGTGGTAAAAGATGGAAGAGCAGGGAGGGGTCAGAGGGCGATGCCCCCACCCAATCGCTCTGGGCGCTCTCCACCTCTGTGGACCACGGCTGGTTCCTCTCTCTTGTTCTCCAGCAACCTGTCTCCCTGCAGTGCCCCAGACACTGCCTGTCACACCACCTCCCTGGAGAGGTTCGACCGAACTGGCACTTTACCTTGCATTCACTCGCCTCATTCACTCCCAAGCCCTTTTACCTCCACACAGTTCCGTTCAAGTCACAACACATTTGTTGAGCACCCACTCAGTGCCAGACTCCCTGAGAGCAGCAGCACAAAGGTAAGCCTTTAGTCTCTGCCTCGCTCAGCCTACCTACTGTGCTGTATGCACAGGCAGCACAGGTAGCTGAATAATGAAGACTCTATGACATATGCCAAGGATGAGTGGACATGAAAACGAAATCGGATTTCAGTGCACCAGTTATCACTGGGAGCGGGTGAGGGGACTCTTTCTGGTAGATGTGCCTTTAAGGTAATGATAACATCCCACATTTGTATAAAGGTCTAGAGTTTACAAAGTTTTCTCATAAACATGATCTCATTGTGAAATGTCGAGAGTCAGCTTTTCTTATGCAATTTACAGATGACAAAACTGAGGCTAAGGAAAAGTAAGGTCATGCAGCACCAAGAGATTTTATAAAATAATACCGTTCAACAGCCAATATACACCCAGAAAACATTAGGCTAGCTCCTGATTATAACATTATACCCTTAAGTATTTCCAAAGTATAACTTCAGTTATCTCACAGAATAAGGTTTGGAGGGAAAAAGATGCCAAAGTACTATGACCACATTTTACCAGTGGACAGGAGGAACTGTCACAGCCTTGTCATACAGTTCCCAGGAGATAAGAAAATACACTTCTCAGAGTCTGGAACATTCTTCCCTGGATCGCTACGATATGAGTCCTATAGATGGAGTTGAACATGGGTTCTAGGGACTGCAGCATCAGAACACAAATCAAAGACCTCAGGAAATTTCCCAAACTGTGCAGCTTACTGGGCAAATAACTTAATCAACTTGAATTTAAATGACATTATCTTCGGGGGTGGGGGGGAGATTAAGAAGACTGTCTTTCAGGAAAGTGTGGGAGCTGAGGAGTTATTGCCTCACAAGCACCCATCTATAAAAAACGGTGCTCTTGTCACTGGATACGCCAAGCTTTGATGAGGCCTTCGAGACTAGAGAACTAGCTCATGCACATTGAAACGGGCTGGAGCTCCTTGGATGAAAGATATCTCTATAAGACATGTGGATGTGCATTTGATAATCTTTGACATATGTTTAATATTTAGATTTCCAAGATTACTCATGTTAATATCCGCTGCACATCTTACTTTTCTGCTTTTTGTGCTCACTGGGAGATGTGGGTTTGGACACGTTTCAAGCCAGATTTGTTCCTGTGCTTTATTGCTGCTAACCACGGGGTCACTAAAATGGGAAAATCATCTGCTCTTCCTCTACTGAACTTTGAATTCAGAACTTACAATTCCAAAAAAAAAAAAAAAAAAAAAGAATAAAGAAAGAAAAGAAAAGGAGGAAAGAAACAAGTAAATGAAAAATGAATGTAGTAAAAATAAATGTGTGGTTCTGGGCCCCATTTAATTTTTCTAAAATGACAGTGCTGTTAATGCTATGAAATATTTTCTCTGATAAGTGTGATTTAGCTAATTTGCCTGAAAAGCTATTCTGTCATTCTGTAGTCTGTTGAGTTACGGGTTTTTAAAAGTGGCTTCTTTGGCTTCCCTGGTGGTGCAGTGGTTGAGAGTTCGCCTGCCGATGCAGGGGACATGGGTTCGTGCTCCGGTCCAGAAAGATCCCACATGCCACGGAGCGGCTGGACCCGTGAGCCATGGCCGCTGAGCCTGCACGTCCGGAGCCTGTGCTCCACAACAGGAGAGGCCACAACAGTGAGAGGCCCGCGTACCGCAAAAAAAATGGGTTCTTTTCTGTATAGTTTTTAATACATTATTGTTATATGTGATCACTGAGCTTTCCTAATGCCACGCTGAAAACATGGGTTTCATCTTTTTTTAAAAAAATTGAAATTAATTGTGAAAAAGTAATTTATGCAATAATGAATTTCTTCAGATAAATGTATTTATAAGGAAAAGACATTGACACGTTATTCAGTATTCCTTTTTAAAGCCAAAAAAATAAAATCTATTTTCTACTGAAGTCTCAATCACAGAAAACTTGGGAAATTTAAAATTAAGCCTCCAAGGGTCCCCCTCCACACTTAAGGTTCCATAATTTCCCAAGGACTGAAAAGAAAGAGCTCGGCAAAATCTCCCTTGTGCACCTGTCCCACAAAAGGCTGAGGAGCTAAAGAAAGGTCATTGGATTCTGAACCTTACATTTTGCTACATTCATGCAAGTTAAGTAACATTAACCATACTAGAAAGAGGTTTCAGTGGACTTCCTTTGAATCAAGCAAGTAAAGGTGGAAGGAGTGTGCCAGAGGAAGCCAGGGGTTCCAAGCAGTGCATCACTCCCATCTACTTTTTCTTTTTAAAGTGTTTTTAAAGTAAACTCAGTGCCCCCTAAACCTTGAAGCAGATGCCTGTGTCTCAAAATTGCCCAACTGCACGTCAACAATAGCATTTGAACACTGATGAAATCATAACCTGCGAGGCAATTACTTCAGACTTAGAAGCTTTAGAAAATAGCATTATATGACACCGGAGGTGCCATCTCAGCAGTCATCACAGTGTACAGCACTAATGGGTAAGTGTTCTCTGGCTGCCTTACCCCATAAACGACAAAGTACTAAGATAGGGAACCTAACATAGAAAAGGGGGGGTGGGGGAACAGTCAACCAGCCATGGCACAGGGTTTTGCTTCAGCACAAAGAAGAAGGCCTTAGACTCCAGGGTGTATAGACCCAATTTCAAATCCCCCTTGGCCAACTACCTGCTCTCTTATCTCCTCTGAGCACCTCTTTCCTAGCACAGACTAAGTTCTGTATGTTAGCTACAGTTACTAAAGTATTTACACAGCAGAGAAAATAAGACCCACTTTATGACACTACTTTGAATATTAGTGGTAAAACACCCGTAACTCCAAACACAATACTTGGAATTTAGGTAGCTGTTAGTCCTCCTACTCTTGTGTCATTATCATTAGAATCATTTTCATTGGACTGTATTCGTTAGAGCAGGGATTGTGTCTATTGAATTTAGTGGTAAGTTCCCAGCACTTAGAACAGTGCCTGGACTTAGAACAATCTATTCAATCCTCTTCCCCTAGTAGCACTGACATAATTCAGACCATATCTGATGTTTGTGTGTGTGTGTGTTTGTTTGCTTTTTAAGTGTGAGCCTTTGATTCCAAAATGCATTCAGAGTACCCTGTGAAAGTTGTGAATAAGCTGGTTTTATAGTCAGTTCGAAATAGCTAGAGATCAAGGAAAAGCTCTAGAATCAAAAGGCTGAGATCCAGTGTCCCTCTGGTTTCCAAGTCTCTATGACTTAATGCAAGGGCTGAATGTTCCTGAGCTTCAATCCACTTATCTGTGAAATGAGGAATAATGGTGATGTGGTTTACCTACTCTAGTAGTATCGTTTTGAGGGCCAGGTGGGACTATATATATATATATATAACATCAGACAATGTTTAGTGTTCTACAAAATATTACTGATAATAAATATTACTTATCATTCACCAACACGATGGAATGTCTTCTTGGTCTCTGGACAAAAGGAAATGTGTAGACCAGGGATCTATGGCAAACTATAGCCAGCAGGCCAAATCCAGCCTGTGAGCTAAAAATGGATTTTACGGTTTTAGATAACTGAAAAAAATCAATATGAGAATTCTATTTCATGACACACCTATAATATTTTCTATGTGGATCTTTAGAGAAAAAGTTGGCCAACCCCTAACTCTTAAGAGTTTATATTAATTATAGTTTTAGTTTCCTTTAAGGTTAAGCCTTAAAGCAGGTAGAAATTATGCCCAGCACAACTGATGCTGGATTAGCTGCAGCTCAGGTAGCAAAAAGAGCACTTCCTTAAAGGCAGACCCTGGGTGTGCCTCACTGGCCTTAGGAACTCCCTCAAGTCCTGGGCTGAAAGCTGCTCGTTCTAGCCTGCTCACCTCTCTGAACCCCAGGTGAGCCTGTCATCTGTGTCACCAAGGCTCTCTCTTATTTACCTCTTTATTCTCAGCACCTATCGAATAGCAAGGCTTTCCTAAGTATGTGCTGAATGAATGAGTGAATGGATGAGTGAATTCAACTATTCATTCATCTGTTCTTCACAGGCTGGCTCCAGCCCTTGCTCTTCCATGAAACCTTCAGAAACGACTCCAACCCAGAAGTCTCTCTCATGTCCTGGAGTCTCATGCCCTCTTCTATGCAAGGGAGGCCATGCAGGGTTTTCAGATACTCTTGAACTGTTGCCCAGACTCTTTGCTAACGATTGTCCAGTTGACTCATTTGTTATGTATTTATCCTTTGGTTCTTCCAGTGAGGTTATAAAACTGAGTGTCAGGTCCAGCATGGCTCCCTGCCTCCAATTCTGGCTTCCTCCTCAAAACCCAGCCAGTGAATCCATCGGCACTTGCAGCAAAATATATTAAGCTGCTCTAACCCCAGCATCTATGACTCAACACGGAGACCCTCTCATTACTGCTCTGCCCTGAACATCAACAGCTGAACTGCAAACTTCAATCCTAAGTCTCGCCATCTCTTGGGTACTAGCTTTCAGCTTTGTTCCTTTGTTTCTGGGCCCTAGGTGTGCTCATTTGAGGCAGGGCCTTGCTCTTGCCTGGCCCCTCTGTAAGGGGTGGAATGCTATCTCTTGTCCCCAGCCTGGTGCTTTGGGCTGCATGCTCTGTACCCATTTGCTTATGATGCTGACAGTCTTCTGTCTGCTGGACCTCTCAGGACTTTCCAGTGCTCTCAGGCTCCCACTGTTAGATCATTCATCTTGGACCAAACTCACAATTATTTACCAGGATTGTAACCTCCAGGGTATAATGTTTTATCCACTCTCTTCTGGCCTATCCCAACCTGTGGTAAGTCACTAGGCCAGTTTAGGCCAAGGTGTGAGATACAATTCTGAGATTTGCACTTCTTTTTCAGCCTTATATGGTGCTTGAACCACTGTAGGCTTACCATAGGGGATCAGCAGAGATCCATTAATCGATCCATTATAAAAAATAACAATAAAAGATGGTCACTTATAAGGTGTCATATCTAAGTTTTTTCTGTTTCAAACTCCATGGTTCTCACCCCATCAGACCCAACATCTCCTTTTTATAACAAATATTTTATGATCCCTCCCTTTACTATCCTGAAACGAAATTTATAGAATGTATACTGTTGGCCCTCAGAATCTGAGGGCTCTGCAGCCAAGGAATCAACCAACCACAGATGGAAAATATTAGTTTTTAAAAGTTCCAAAAAGCAAAACTTGAATTTGCCATGCACCAGCAACTATTTACATAGCATTTACATTGTATTTACAACTATTTATATAACATAACATTGTATTCGGTATTATAAGTAATCTAGAGATGATTTAAGGTATACAGGAGGATGTGCATAGGTTATATGTAAATGCTACACCATTTTATATAAGGGACTTGAGCACCCACGGATTTTGGTATCCATAGGGGTCCTGAAACCAATCGCTGAAAATACCAAGGAAGGGCTGCTTATTGTATATATATATATTACCTGCTTATATATTACCTGCTGCTTATTGTATAATATATATATATTAATATATTATTGTATATATAATATATATATTATATTATATATGTGTATATATATTACCTAAACACATACTTTTTAAAACATATACCTATATATATTATTATATATAATATATATATTATATTATATATGTATATATATATACCTAGACACATACTTTTCAAAACCAATATAATGCCATAAATATAATAGAAAGGAGAAACAAAAGGAAAGTAATGCATAATAAAATAATGTGTATTTACACATGGAAGGCTTGAAGAAGTAATCAAATGCTTGCACTGTGATTTTCTCAGTGTCTAATTCTTGGCAAAGTTTTGAACAAAACAAAATATAATCTTTCCTTAGGAGATTGGTTCAAGATGGTGGAGTAGAAGGACATGCGCTCACTCCCTCTTGTGAGAGCATCAGAATCACAACTAACTGCTGAACAATCATCAACAGGGAGACACTGGAACCCACCACAAAAGATACCTCACATCCAAAGACAAAGGAGAAGCCACAGTGAGAAGGTAGGAGGGGTACAATCACAATAAAATCAAATCCCATAACTGCTGGCTGGGTGACTCACAAACTGGAGGACACATACCACAGAAGTCCACCCACTGGAGTGAAGGTTCAGAGCCCCACGTCAGGCTTCCCAACCTGGGGGTCCAGCAACAAGAGGAGGAATTCCTAGAGAATCAAACTTTGAAGGCTAGCAGGATTTGACTGCAGGACTTTGACAGGACTGAGGGAAACAGAGACTCCACTCTTGGAGGGCATGCACAAAGTAGTGTGCACATCAAGACACAGGGGAAGGAGCAGTGACCCCATAGGAGACTGAACCAGACCTACCTGCTAGTGTTAGAGGGTCTCCTGCAGAGGCAAGGGGGGGCTATGGCTCACTGCAGGGACAAGGACACTGGCAGCAGAAGTTCTGGGAATTACTCTTTGGCATGAGCCCTCCCAGTGTCTGCCATTAGCCCCACCAAATAACAAGGTAGGCTCCAGTGCTGGGTTACCTCTGGCCAAACAACCAACAGGGAGGGAACAAAGTCCCACCTATCAGCCGACAAGCAGATTAAAGTTTTACTGAGCTCTGTCCACCAGACCAAGGACCAGCTCTATCCACCACCAGTACCTCCCATCAGGAAGCTTGCACAAGTCTCTTGGATAGCCTCATCCACCAGAGGGCAGACAGCAGAAGCAAGAAGAACTACAATCCTGCAGCCTGTGGAACAAAAACCACATTCACGGAAAGATAGACAAAATGAAAAGGCAGAGGACTATGGACCAGATGAACGAACAAGATAAAACCCCAGAGAAACAGCAAAATGAAGTGGAGATAGGCAACCTTCCAGAAAAAAGACTTCAGAATAATGGCAGTGAAGATGATCCAGGACCTTGGAAAAAGAATGGAAACAAAGATCAAGAAGATGCAAGAAATGTTTAACAAGGACCTAGAAGAATTAAGGAACAAACACCTAGGGCTTCCCTGGTGGCGCTGTGGTTGAGAGTCCGCCTGCCGATGCAGGGGACACGGGTTCGTGCCCCAGTCTGGGAAGATCCCACATGCCGTGGAGCAGCTGGGCCCGTGAGCCATGGCCGCTGAGCCTGCACGTCCAGAGCCCGTGCTCCACAATGGGAGAGGCCACAACAGTGAGAGGCCCGCGTACCGCAAAAAAAGAAAAGAACAAACGCCTAGAAGAATTAAAGAACAAACAGAGATGAACAATACAATAACTGAAATGAAAAATACACTAGACAGAATCAATAGCAGAATAACTGAGGCAGAAGATCGGATAAGTAACCTGGAAGACAGAATGGTGGAATTCACGGCTGCAGAACAGAATAAAAAATAAAAAGAAATGAAGACAGCCTAAGAGACCTCTGGTACAACATTAAATGCACCAACATTTGCATTAGAGGGGTCCCAGAAGGAGAAGAGAGAGAGAAAGGACCCAAGAAAATATTTGAAGAGATTATAGTCAAAAACTTTCCTAACATGGGAAAGGAAATAGCCACCCAAGTCCAGGAAGTGCAGAGTGTCCCAGGCAGGATAAACCGAAGGAGAAACATGCTGAGACACATAGTAATCAAACTGACAAAAATTAAAGACAAAGAAAAATTATTAAAAGCAAAAAGGGAAAAACATAAAAGGGAACTCCCATAAGATTGAGAAACAGCTGATTTCTCAGCAGAAACCCTACAAGCTAGAAGGGAGTGGCATGATATATTTAAAGTGATGAAAGGGAAGAACCTACAACCAAGATTACTTTACCCAGAAAGGATCTGATTCAGATTTGACAGAGAAATCAAAAGCTTTACAGACAAGCAAAAGCTAAAAGAATTCAGCACCACCAAACCAGCTCTACCACAAACGCTAAAGGGACTTCTCTAAGTGGGAAGGAAAAGAGAAGAAAAGGACCTACAAAAACAAACCCAAAACAATTAAGAAAATGGTAATAGGAACATACATATGGATAATTACCTTAAATGTGAATGGATTAAATGCTCCAACCAAAAGACACAGGCTCGCTGAATGGATACTAAAACAAGACCCATATATATGCTGTCTACAAGAGACCCACTTCAGACTTAAGGACACATACAGACTGAAAGCGAGGGGATGGAAAAAGCTATTCCATGCAAAGGGAAATCAAAAGAAAGCTGGAGTAACAATACTCATATCAGATAAAATAGACTTTAAAATAAAGAATGTTACAAGAGACAAAGAATGACACTACATAATGATCAAGGACACTACATAATGACACTACATAATGGTCATTACATAATGATCAATACATAAGTCAAATGCTAACAGTTATAAAAGAGGAAATCGACAGTAACACAATAATAGTGGGGAATTTTAACACTTCACTTACACCAATGGACAGATCATCCAGGCAGAAAATTCATAAGGAAACACAAGCTTCAAATGACACAATAGACCAGATAGACTTCAATGATATTTATAGGACATTCCATCCAAAAACAGCAGATTACACTTTCTTCTCAAGTGCACATGGAACATTCTCCAGGATAGATCACATCTTGGGTCACAAATCAAGCGTCAGTAAAGTTAAGAAAACTGAAATCATATCAAGCATCTTTTCCAACCACAATGCTATGAGATTAGAAATCAGTTACAGGGAAAAAACATAAAAAACACAAACACATGGAGGCTGAACACTATGTTACTAAATAACCAAGAGATCACTGAAGAAATCAAAGAGGAAATCAAAAAAGACCTAGAGACAAATGACAGTGAAAACATGACAATCCAAAATCTATGGGATGCAGCAAAAGCAGTTCTAAGAGGGAAGTTTATAGCAATACAATCCTACCTCAAGAAACAGGAAAAATCTCAAATAAACAATCTAACTTAAAGGAACTAGGGAAAGAAGAAGAAACAAAACCCAAAGTTAGTAGAAGTAAAAAATCATAAAGATCAGAGCAGAAATAAATGAAATAGAAACAAAGAAAATAATAGCAAAGATAAATAAAACTAAAAACTGGTTCTTTGAGAAGATAAACAAAATTGATAAACCTTTAGCCAGACACCTCAAGAAAAATAGGGAGAGGACTCAAATCAATAAAATTAGAAATGAAAAAGAAGTTACAACAGACACAGCAGAAACACAAAGAATTATAAGAGACTACTACAAGCAACTCTATGCCAATAAAATGGAAAACCTGGAAGAAATGGACAAATTCTCAGAAAGGTATAACCTTCCAAGACTGACCAGGAAGAAATAGAAAATATGAACAGACAAATCACAAGTAACGAAATTGAAACTCTGATTAAAAATCTTCCAATAAACCAAAGTCCAGGCCCAGATGGCTTCACAGGTGAATTCTATCAAACATTTAGAAAAGAGCTGAGACCCATCCTTCTCAAACTCTTCCCAAAAATTGCAGAGGAAGAAATACTCCCAAACTCATTCTACAAGGCCACCATCACCCTGATACCAAAACCAGACAGAGATACTACAAAAAAAGAAAATTATAGACCAATATCACTGATGAATATAGATGCAAAACTCCTCAACAAAATACTAGCAAACAGAATCCAGCAACATATTAAAAGGATCATACACCATGATCAAGTGGGATTTATCCCAGGGATGCAAGGATTCTTCAATATACTCAAATCAATCAATGTGATACACCATATTAACAAACTGAAGAATAAAAGCCATATGATCATCTCAATAGATGCAGAAAAAGCTTTTGACAAAATTCAACACCTATTTATTATAAAAACTCTCCAGAAAGTGGGCATAGAGGGAACCCACCTCAACATAATAAAGGCCATATATGACAAACCCACAGCAAACACCATTCTCAATGGTGAATAACTGAAAGCATTTCCTCTAAGATCAGGAAAAAGACAAAGATGTCCACTCTCACCACTATTATTCAACATAGTTTTAGGAGTTCTAGCCACAGCAATCAGAGAAGAAAAAGAAATAAAAGGAATACAAATTGGAAAAGAAGAAGTAAAACTGTCAGTGTTTGCAGATGACATGATACTATATATAGAGAATCCTAAAGATGCCACCAGAAAACTACTAGGGCTAATCAATGAATTTGGTAAAGTAGCAGGATACAAAATTAATGCAAGAGATTTCTGTGCATTAATTTTGTATCC
>NW_020837957.1:23585004-23616348 GCF_003676395.1 Aethalodelphis obliquidens | reverse complement strand
AAATTGGAAAAGAAGAAGTAAAACTGTCAGTGTTTGCAGATGACATGATACTATATATAGAGAATCCTAAAGATGCCACCAGAAAACTACTAGGGCTAATCAATGAATTTGGTAAAGTAGCAGGATACAAAATTAATGCACAGAAATCTCTTGCATTCCTATACACTAATGATGAAAGATCAGAAAGAGAAATTAAGGAAACAATCCCATTCACCACCAACGAAAAGAATAAAATACCTAGGAATAAACCTACCTAAGGAGGTCAAAGACCTGTACTCAGAAAACTATAAGACACTGATGAAAGAAATCAAAGGTGACACAAACAGATGGAGAGATATGCCATGTTCTTGGATTGGAAGAATCAATATTGTGAAAATGACTATACTACCCAAAGCAATCTACATATGCAATGCAATCCCTATCAAATTACCAATGGCATTTTGGTATAGAACAAAGGAATAGAACAAAGAATCTTAAAATTTGTTTGGAGACACAAAAGACCCTGAATAGCAAAAGCAATCTTGAGGGAAAAAAATGGAGCTGGAGGACTCAGACTCCCTGACTTCAGACTATACTACAAAGCTACAGTAATCAAGACAATATGGTACTGGCACAAAAACAGAATTATAGATCAATGGAACAGGATAGAAAGCCCAGAGATAAACCCACACACCTATGGTCAACTAATCTATGACAAAGGAGGCAAGGATATAAAATGGAGAAAGGCAGTCTCTTCAATAAGTGGTGCTGGGAAAACTGGACAGCTACATGTAAAAGAATGAAATTAGAACATTCCCTAACACCATACACAAAAATAAACTCGAAGTGGATTGAAGACCTAAATGTAAGACCAAACACTATAAAACTCTTAGCGGAAAATATAGGAAGAATACTCTTTGACATAAATCACAACAAGATCTTTTTTGACCCACCTCCTAGAGTAATGGAAATAGAAACAAAAATAAACAAATGGGACCTAATGAAACTTAAAAGCTTTTGCACAGCAAGGTAAACTATAAACAAGATGAAAAGACAGCCCTCAGATTGGGAGAAAATATTTGCAAATGAATCAACGGACAAAGGATTAATCTCCAAAATATATAAACAGCTCATGCAGCTCAATATTAAACAAACAAACAACCTAATCAGAAAATGGACAGAAGACCTAAATAGACATTTCTCCAAAGAAGACATACAGATGGCCAAAAGGCACATGAAAAGCTGCTCAGCATCACTAATTATTAGAGAAGTGTAAATCAAAACTACATTGAGGTATCACCTCACACCAGTTAGAATGGGCATCATCAGAAAATCTACAAACAACAAATGCTGGAGAGGGTGTGGAGAAAAGGGAACCCTCTTGCACTGTTGGTGGGAATGTAAATTGATAACAGCCACTATGGAGAACAGTATGAAGGTTCCTTAAAAAACTAAAAATAGAATTACTATATGACCCAGCAATCCCACTACTGGGCATATACCCAGAGAAAACAATAATTCAAAAAGACACATGCACCCCAATGTTCATTGCATCACTATTTACAATAGGCAGGTCATGGAAGCAACCTAAATGCCCACTGACAGACGAATGGATAAAGAAGATGTGGTACATATATACAATGGAATATTACTCAGCCATAAGAAGGAATGAAATTGAGTCATTTGTAGAGACGTGGATGGACCTAGAGACTGTTATACACAGTGAAGTAAGTCAGAAAGAGAAAAACAAATATCGTATATTAACTCATGTATGGGGAATCTAGAAAAATGGTACAGATGAACCGGTTTGCAGGGCAGAAATTGAGACACAGATGTAGAGAACAAACGTATGGACACCAAGGGGGGAAAGCAGCGGGGGATGGGGGTGGTGGTGGGATGAATTGGGAGATTGGGATTGACATGTATACACTGATGTGTATAAAATGGATAACTAATAAGAGCCTGCTGTATGAAAAATAAATAAATAAAATAAAATTCAAAATATATATATAATCTTTCCTTAGTATATATATGGTAGCTGTAAATTCATAGAAAATTTAGTGTGTATTAAAACTGGGCAACAAATTATATAAATTGGAGCTAGGTTTTAGGCTTAGATAAGTATAAACAGGTTTACCTACATGAATGCCTGGCAGGACACTCAAAAGCCATGTGAGATGCTACAGGATTCTGCACTGTGCTGGACTCTCCTGTGAACAGAGGATGTCTCGCATCCCTGGCTCCCACCCAGTTTGGTGACCTCCGAAAAGTGTTACTAGGAACTTCCAAAGCACCCTGTAGGGGGCAGTATAAACTCCATTGAGAACTATTGGTCTAACCCATCTTTTCACAACTGTCCTGTCCTCAGTTCACCTCTCGGGCAGAATACCTCTTCTGACCTTGAGACCCCCAGGTAAAGGGTCTGACTGAGTGCCTGTGCTTAAAGGGGCTGGCACACCCAGATCCAAGGACCAACGTTGAATGAAGCCAGAGATCTCAGCACTACCCAATCTCGAGGCTATGATGTAGGAGGTTACAAGAGGAGGAGATGTAGTTGCACAGTGGAAATACCCAGAGTTCCCTCTAGCCAATTAATTAGATTAAAAGGCAAAACCGTCATTATTTCCTTACCCCACTTACTCTCAGCATCACGTAAGCATTTTGCTCTGTAAAACCACTGAACGTAAGGGCTGACAGTAACTCTCTGCCTGTGCACACAACATTCAGCTGCATCCCCTAACACTTCATTTCCTGTCTCCCAGACCACCCTCTCCTGCCCATCCCTCTGCCGTTTCTCCTAACACATGTGACAAGCACCCCGGCTCCAGGCCTTCTTTCCCTGACTTTAAATTGCTAATCCTTCCTTCCACAGTGTCTCCCAGATCCAATCCTGGCTGCATTTCTACACAATCTAGGTAGGCCCAAACTGCTTTCCCAAGGCCTTCATCAGGCTCTCTTGGGAAGGAACTCTCACTGGTCTTCAGGGGCCCACCTTGGGGGACTTCTCTGTATGTTCTCCCACATCTTTGCTCTTCGATAGCCACTTTCTGTTTCAGTGAAGGGGGACCTCAGTTTATGCAGCATGGTACTCCATCCTCTGGGACTTTTCGCTTGCTGTCTGCCTGGAATGACTCTTCTCCTTCCTTTCATCGCTTAATTTCTAACACCCTTCAAAACCAGCTGAAATATCACCTCCTCCAAAAAGTCTTCCTAAATTCTCTCTCCCTCTGAGTTCCTGCATTTTTTCCACAGTGAGTCTCTTTTGCTCCAACCTGGAAGACAAAGGTCCTTTTAGGTATTTTTCGTGTCCCCAAAGGCACCTAGGAACTTGTCACAGTAGCCCAATTGTCCAACACATTCTTGTGGATTTATGAACTCAAAGAAAGGGAAGTGATAGACTTATGCCATATTTGAAATATTTGAAAAGGATCCCCCTAGCCTCTCCTTCAGAATCAGCTTCCTTTCTCCTCAACTAAAGTAGAACCCCCTCAGGACACCAGCTGGCCCAGAGACGCATCATCCCCTCTTCCAGTTGCAACATTAGTGCATAGAAAGTAGATCTATACCCTCATGGTGGCTCTGAAAACATGAACTAAGACAACAATAAATTAACACAATAGACAACTGATAGCACCCTGATGCTTTCATGTATGAATTGGAATGTGAACACTGAGATTTTCATTTCATGGTTGAAAAATATACAAGTTGACCCAAATACTAATTTCTGCATTCCTGTCATTTACATATCATGGGTCAGTAATCATTTCTTGCCTAAGTGGCTTTCCAAATGAAAAGCTGTAATATTGCAATGGTTTGTCATATTTACAAACATCGCCTTGTGCTACCCACTCGGTGCTTTGGTTTCATTGGCAAGCAAGCAGATCCCAGTCTCTGAGAAGGCAGAGCAGAGCCTGAGAGGAAAGAGCTGGTTCCCCTAGGAGAGATCCATTTGTTTTTTTCCTCCCTCGCCTTCAGGACTCCAGGAACCTCTATTCCGCTGGGACACCTTCCAGCCAGCTTGTTTCTCCCAAGTGCCTGCCGTTTGGTCAGCAGGGGCCAGGGATGGGCTCTGCTTGTGTTTCTGTGATTGTTTTCCTCTCTAGGGCCGAAAAATCTAGCTGCTTTGAAAATGTCTCCTTGGGAGGCTGGAAGTGCTGAGAGAGCTGAACGTGATCTTTGGGAAGGGTAATGCAACCTGATGTTTTTTATTACAGTTCAGAACAACATCGAGTGAAATGTCTACAATGATTCTTTTCCCTCATTTTAATGCTAGGATAATACAAATCAGCACACGACTTAACCAGTCTTTGATGTAAGCCCGGTCCTTGTCGCTGGACTTCTTCACAGTGTCCTGAGTCACCTGCTCCATTAGGGATCTCAGTCTTATCTCTGGACACAAGTCTCTTAGAAATCTGTGTTTTTAAAGGATAATAGAGTTAGCACCACAGATTAAAAGGAGAGCTGGTGTAACTGTTACCCCTGCCCAGCAGGCTTAGTTACCAGGTCTGACCTGCTCTTTCTTACAACTGGGGTTGAATGTCAACATCCAGCTTGCGTGGGGAGAGTCACCCCTTTCTCATTCACATACGCGTGTTCTCAGCCCAAGCTGTTCTCCAACCCACACCGCCTTTGCCGAGCTTCTGTTGCTCCTACTTTGGCACAAACACTTAAAACGAAACTAAAGAAAAAGCTTTGAGGTCAGTTACTAGATTCTCCTGTGAATTTGGTTTCAGGGCTAGAAAGCAGTGCAGTGGTTGTGTGATTTATGAAATCCCTCCCGCTGCTGCTTTTCCTTATTTTGAGAGTGATGTACAAGAAGTGAGCTAGCGAAGAGTTGACTGGTCACATTTCACACCCTCGCCTGTGAGTCCTAAGATGCAGGGCACAAAAACAATGTGCACGGAGAGGTGGTGGGGAGGGATTTAGCTGTTAATGGAAATTTCTCCTTCAGACCCTCTGGAAAAAAATGTTGCCTTTTGGAGGATAGATCCCCCGCTTTTTTCTCCCTGGCCCTTATGTTTTAGAAAGGTTAAGAGGTGTGTGTGTGTGTGTATGTGTGTAGGGCTGCGTGTGTGTGTAGGAGTGTGTGTGCATGTGTGTGTAGGGGTGTGTGTGTGTGTAGGGGTGTGTGTGTAGGGGGTTGTGTGAGTGTGTGTGTAGGGGGTTGTGTGAGTGTGTGTGTAGGGGGTTGTGTGAGTGTGTGTGTAGGGGCGTGTGTGTGCGTGTGTGTAGGGCTGCGTGTGTGTGAAGGTGTGTGTGTATGTAGGGGTGTGTGTGCATGTGTGTAGGGGTGTGTGTGTGGGGGGGTGTGTGCATGTGTGTAGGGGGTTGTGTGAGAGTGTGTGTGTAGGGGGTTGTGTGAGTGTGTGTGTGTGGGCGTGTGTGTGCGTGCGTGTGTGTGAAGGGGTGTGTGAGTGTGTGTAGGGGTGTGTGTGCGTGCATGTGTGTGCGTGTGTGTGTAGGGGTGTGTGAGTGTGTGTAGGGGTGTGTGTGCGTGTGTGTGTGTGTATGTGTGTGTGTTTGGAGGGTAGCAGGCAGAAAGGGAGGGGAGTGGAAAATGATTGTTATCATCCCAAAGTCCTTCTTCTCTAGCTGGTTGCATCTCTGTTTATGAAATGCCATAACAATAGTGAGCTCACGCCTGTGTGCTCCTATCATGCAGAGTTCCTGGGTGCCAGATGGGCACTTTGTGACCATATAAGCGTGGATTATTTCATTTCCTACATCTGGGACTCCAAATGGCCTCCCAGAATGCCACAGGAGAGGGGCACCGCTTCTCAGATGGGGGAACCTACCTTCACCAGGCATCCCAGTGGAGCAGAGGGGATGAGGCCAGCCATTCCCAAGTGAAATCTGAAAGTTCACACACACCAGTGCCTTGGGGAAACTTTCAGAACCCAGAATGAGATGGAAATAAATAATAACCAATCATGTATGTCAGCTGCAGTTGGAAAAAAAAATAGGAAAGAACAAATGAAAATAAATCATAAGCATTTTCTTCTCCAGCCTAGGAAGATGTTCTGGGAATAAAGTTTTGTATTTCAGCTTTGAAATTATGTTGTGACCTTCTAGCCACACACCTCTGGATGCTGCTAGTGGTCCAGATAAGGAAACCAAAATGGTCTAAGGAATGCCGGCAAAGACCACAGCTTCTGGGCCTCTTTCTCACTTTATTTCAATTAATGGGATGGGGTGTATTGGTGTGAAATAGTAGCAAGAATGCTTACTTCTCCCAAGTCCTGAACCAAAATTGAGTGTACGCAGAGGCAGCACACTGAACTGCTGTTTAGATGAACCTGATGGACAAAGTTGCCATCCAAAAATCAGGTTCTTCCTGTTTTCAGGTTTATTGTTGAAACCCCTTACCATCACCTCCATTCCTCCCCTCTCAAAAGGAGTTGTCCAAATCAGCCAATTTATCCTGCAAGAAAAAAAAGTTTTTTACAAGAATATGTGACTTACATTAAAAAAAAAAAAATCTGAGAGTTGACTTAACTGTTTTGCATAAGATATTTACAAACCACAGCAGATTAAAGGGGGGTTTTATGCATTTTCACATCCTGCTTGGTTTAAAGCAGCAATTTTCTGCAAGGACAACAGAGAAAAAAAACATGCTTTACATTGCTTATATTAATTACACTTTTTCATTACCCGTCATGTTTTCTGCAGGCTTGTGTATTATTACTGCAAAATGTAATGAAATAGAAAAAGGAGAAAAGAATGGACTTCTGGGAAATTTTCCAATTCTTGAAATGCAATGTTAATTGAGAGCTATTTTTAGGACTGTGCAGATAGTGCAGGACCCAGTGCCATCGGTACAAATGGGTCCAGTCCAGGTGCAGCTTCTGGGGTGACAGCCTGAATCTCTGCTGCTGGAGAGCTTGAAAATCTCCATCTTGCTTGGTGCCAAGTCTACCGAAGGACATGGAAGGATTTCTACAGATGAGCTATTCACAAAGGTAATAGAAGAAAAGCGAGGGGAGATGAAGGTGGATCCCTGTAGGGCCCAGGCTCAGTGATGCTTGGTAGCGATTCCCAACCTCATCTTCAGCAACCCCTCCATCAGAGTGAAAGAAAACTAATCAGTATTTAGGAAAATGGTGACACACAATCAAATACTTTCCAAGACTCTTACAATGAAGCATCCAAAAAGCGTCCATGAGGTGGTGAAAAACAAGACCCATTATCAGGAACGTTCCTCCCCTGCTGGAGAATTATAAGTTCTTAGTCTTGCGTGTATCCTGCCAAGGACTTGAGGAAAGTTGTCTGAAGAATAGGAGCCTGATGGATTGGAGAAATGATGGATTGGAGAAATATTGTTTCTTTTATTACCAAACTCTATAGACCATAGATTTAACTTCCCGTTTGATTAATCTGAATAGGTGATTCTCAAATCCACTCTTCTGTATTACTTCTGTGCCCCAGAATCCCATTTCCTGATGTACTATTGGAACCAACCTTGCAAATGATGGAGGACACATAGTAAACATGTTGACAGGGGCCAAGTGTTCCTCCAGAGAAGGTCTCAGAAGGGCTTCAAAGAATTTAGAAACTCTGGGCACATTTGAAAAGTCTCAATCTCAACATACCATAAAGTGTTTGAGGCTCTCTGAGCGTTTCAGCCACTCCTAAACATTAATCTCTTGCAAATGCATTCTGTAAAAAATAATTTTAAACAACTGCTAAAACCTATAAATTCCTATAATTCTTATTGTTGCTTCCACTTTCACAAAGTAAACACAACTGTCCATAAAAGTCATCTGGCCAAAACTCGCTTTAGGCTATCAGACTTAGAAATCCAGTGTGAGCAATATTTCACCCAGTTAAAGCAACAAAGAAGAACAAAGGGAAAACGCTTTCCAGCCAATAGTCTTCTCTGAGCTATGAGGCAGGTACCCTGCTCGCCTGTCTCACCTGCTTCAGGCTGCTCAGGACCTCAGCCAGTGCCGTGCACTCACTCTGAAATCAGCAGATTGCAATACTCTGCTACAATGTTGTCATCAGGCGCAAACTGCCTGTCTGCCTTGAGACTATTGCTTTAGCCCTGACTGACACATTCTTCGGAGTAAAATGTGTAATAAAAAGAGAAATTCCAACTTTTCTAGGAGTTTCTTCCAGGAGCAAAGTCAACTACATGAGTCGTCGGTAAAACAAGTGGTACATGGAGTGACAGGGCAAAATGGAAACAGTGTATAAGAACTAAAACTTCATAGCTGGTCAGAAAGAAACATGAGTTTCCATTTCCCATTATCTGGGTTCAAATCATGAAGATTAATCTGGAGAGTTCCTGTCCAGCCTGGCCCACATTCAGTAGCATCTAAGGCTGGGCTAACCAGCTGGTAGATTTACATCTCCTGCTCATAATGAAGATGACAAGAGGCGATCTTCTAAGGAGTCCTTGGTTTGCTCCAAGGCACCCCCCTCTTAATCACCTGCTGCTCCAGAAATGCCTCTTTGGACTTCTGTGCTTATTTTAATTCTAACAGGGCTATATCCTTATTTCTCTTTTTATCAGCTTTAAACAATAACTATTCACCCTTGCTATGAATGATATTTAGTTCCCTTACACTCCCCCCTCCCACTCTATCTATCTCCATCTTCCCAATTTCTAATACTTATAGCTTAGATTTTCTTACTGGTTACGTTTGTAGTGTCAAATAATATAGCCAAAGTTTATTTCTCATTTTAGCGACTTTATATATGTTTGATAAGATTATTGTTGGCTCTATCTTTCCCTTTCCCTCCACAGTGCCCCCATTCCATTATCTGTCAACTCTACTCATATATTTACATTGTCAAAACTGATAACATTTATGTTCTTTTTTATAATCATAATTAAGCCTTCTGTGGGTTTGTCTAGGGATTGACTCTAAAAATTAATAACCTACAATGTATAAACAGGGTTTATATGATCATGATTATATAAATATTTTTACTTGTGGACCAATCTCTTTCTTTCCTGAGACATCCACCCAGCTGTCTCTGAATTTCTGCTCCCATCCAGATAGCTTGCTCTTTAGCGACTGCCCAGCTGTCACCAAGGGACTTCCCTCTCTGCCTTTCTAGGTTAGAGCTATTATTTCCTGGATCTCATACCTTCCTCCTTCATGATGTTTTCCATTTTGCTGGAGGTCATTCTCAATTATCTTCTTCAGAAGTATCAACTATAATTTATTACTATTACATGTTTGATATGCTTTCTCCCTCACTACTTCACTAGGTTTTGGCTGCAGATAGATTTCCATGGTCAAAAATTATTTTCCATCAGAACTTTGAAGGCATCATTCCATTGTCTTCCACCAACCAGTGTTGCTGATAAGAAATCAAATGCCTTTCTGATTCTCATTCCCCAGAAAGTAACCTGTTTTTTTCCTGTATTGAATCTCTTAGGAGTTCATTGTTTTCCTTGGTGCTCTAAAGCTTCATAGGTATGTATCTAGGTATGGACAAAAACTGGTTTTAAGGCATTTTGATAGATAGATCTGCTTCTTTTTGTCTTCCCTGTTAGGGTTAGAAAGAAGAAGCCATGTTTTGGTTTCTGAAACTCACACTGATATCAGGGAAGAAATAAATCATAAATACACATTAACATGATTTTCTCTTATCTGACAAATTGAGTTTAGAGTATGGAGTTCAAATATTTATAACCAAATTAATAAACACATCATCTTGGGACGATGCCAAAATCGTCGGTTTAATAATTTTTTTAAAAGCTCTCAAAGGCTATAAAGTGGAAGTTTCCCATGCCTCATTCATGAAGTAGAAGAAAGATGATGGGTGAGAAGAAAAAAATTGACTAAATTTTTGACATTTTCTTATATTTACCAAAAACCCAAAATAGTTCGACTGTATTTTAAGAGAATGATGAATATAACCAAGAGAGTTTATGGAAGAAGGAATGTAAAGAAGCATTTCCTTGGATAGATTTTGCATAAATACCTCATTATATAGCAAATGAACCTGGGTTTTAGAACATACAGATCTGGACAGGAGCTCTGGCTCTGCTTTTTCTAGTTGTGTGAGTCTTGAGCAAATTAGTTAAACTCAATAGATGTTACTTTCCTTCCTTCCTTACCCCTAACGCTATCAGATCAACGCTGAGGCTTGGGTATTATAAATGTTCTAGCCATGTACCATGATGAGGTACAAAGGATGGGTTTATAAATGTAACAGAATGTTAAATTGGAAGCTCTGACTCATGCACCAAGATACAATTGATGTTGCATTCCAAAGAAATTGCCAGACCATATGCAAAATTTCCAAAAGGAGAAATACAGAAGAACCAATTGCATAATCCTTGAAATCTGTCATTCACATTAAAGACATAAAAGGGCCCCGAGAGTGGAAATTAAGGAAGAATTTTGTGAGAAGGATTTTAGAAAAGAGGCTTTGGGATTCTGGGACTCCTACCCTTCTAAGGAAGGTCAGTGGAGCTCCGGAGACCCTAATGTGTATCACCTGAAGTTAGGGAACAAGTGACCAGGGCCTATGTTATATCTGAAGAAGCCAAAATGACCCTTAGAAGCAAGGTAATAGACTACATGTAAGAAATAACTACTCACCAAGGTTTGGGAACCCTAATAACTGGATATAGAAGGCTCAGGGCCATTTCAAAAGGGATCTGCCTTAAGGGGTGGCTTAGTAGACTGAGGAGACACATAAGAATTGTTCTTCTAATTTAGATATAACTGTCCTGAGCTATATCATGTTTATGTACACAATTCCCTTTTTCAGTAGATATTTCTATACTGCCCAGAGTGAACATTGAGTCTACATCCATAATATGTCTGCAACAGTTCTAAGTTACCATCTAATCAAAAATAGTAGCTAACATTTATTGAGAACTTTTTATGCACCAAGCACTGTTCTAAGTACTTCATATCTATTAACTCACAGGAGCCCTAGAAAGTAGGCATTTTTACTGCCATGCCCATGAGGAAACTGAGGCACCCAGAGTGTAACTTGCCCACAGATTCATAGCTAGGAAGTGGCAGAGCTAGTGTTCCACTCAGGTGGTCTAGCTCTAAGGCCCAAGCTCATAACCATCATGACACTCCCTCTCTAAGGTTTGGCAAGAACAGATCCAAAGAAGTAGGTCCCCTTCCTTCTATTTTCAGCATTAAGGCAGGTTTTGCCATTCCAACTAATATTTTTAAACCTTCAGAAGAGTTTGTGCTGGTTCGAAGAGCTCCTACAAAATAAATAAAAAGCAAATTTCAACTCACAGAATTATTTTTCAAAAGTAAGGCGGCATAGGAATGGAATAGAGGAGGAAATAAACAAGTAAATACGGTACATGGTGTCAGAAACTGGCCATTCATCAAGACATGTCAACAACACCCAACTTAAGTTTGATGAGTTCAATATTTTCAGGACTAGCAGAACTTCTTGTGACCTGTATAATTGAGCAAAACTTCTTGGGTAAGATGGGCCTGGGGCTGGACCTCAGCTCTCAAGGCTAAATTTCTTCATTCCATAGTTCTTCCAGGTCACTGTCAAAACCACTGGTAATTTTACACTGCAGTGATCTGTGCCTTTTCCTGGCCTGAGGATAAATAGAAAACTTAACAGTTCTGAGAGCTGTTGACACCATGTACTCAGAAACACAATCAGAAAATGTTAAAGGAAACCCTTGAAGGATGTGAATGAAGGATGTGGACATTCACACATGGAAACTCCTCACATGATGCCAGCTTTGCCCCTCAGCTCTGTAGCCAAAAAATGAACAGGTCAGAGAGGGAGCAGGGGTGCATGCCTGAAGCTTTAGTAGAATACAGTAAAGGATGAGTGTTCCTGGCAAGGCTTCAAATGACCATTTGCTGGTAGGCAGAGGATTCTAGGGTGCTCAAGAGAAAGGTTACAATGATACAAAAGATGCCTGTGAAAGGATTGGGAAAATCCAGTTCCTCCCTGACCACTATCAAATGTAGTTGTTTGTTCTCCTGTTTGATAAACACACACTGATACATTTTTAAAGTCATTTTCCCCTTTAAGTATGTAGCCCATCTAATCTAAGGTCACACACTTAAAGAAAAATTAGGGAGGTAGAGAGGCACTTCCTGAACCCTGCAATTGGATACTTGGTCTGACAACAGGACAGCATGTTTGAACTGAGAGCAGGTAGAGTACCTTACAATCGCTGTCAGCATGAGCTGTAAGGAAAAGTTAAGGAAAGGGAAGGAGTGGCTGGAGGTAGATAAAGAGAAAGTGAGCTAGGAATCCTTGCTTTGAAACATGCATGACACAAGACACATGAGGGCTCCAGTCTAAATGCTGCTCCAGCCCCTGGATCCCACTCGTGTAGCCTAAACAATACCCCCAGCATCTTCTCCTCATTAAGTATGATAAAAGTTGTTTCAGGTTTTCCGCTCACAAATACAAGAGTCTCACAATATTTCCCTTCTTATTTGCCAGAGATAGATGTAGACAGCTACATTCTCAATTTAATTGCTATTCCCTCAATATAAATGGCTTTCATTCTTTCATTCACTCACTTACTCATTCAATATATAAGCACTAAATGCTGATCGAGGTACAGGAGATTCACAGATAATTAAGCCATTGTCCTAGTCTGTGAAAAAATGAGAGACGTATAACGTGTTACATATGAAGGCAATAACGGCAGGATGCGCGTGATATAATGACTGCAGAGAGGACAGGGTGATGAAATAGAGGGGACAAAGTATTCTGGTAAGTAATGACCCAGAAAGAAGAACAGGAAGGGTCTAAGCCTCGTCCCTCATTCGAATAAGGCTGTCAGACTTGGTGCGTCTCCATCTGAGCCCTCATCCTGTCTTCCTCCAAATCCTCAGATTCAGATGCTATGTAAGTCTCAGAAACAGGAGAAGGGGTTGCTTAAGCTGGTTTGCAGAGTTGAATAAATCAACAGTGGGCCTATGAGCGACGGCCTTTGACAAGTCCTCGTGTTTGGCTCAAGTGCAAGGGAGTACAATGCTCCAATAGAAGACAATCCGCCTGCCCGGGGACCCTCCCAGAAGTGAAGCACTGTGAGCAAGGGCTGCGGGCCTGGCCACGGGCATGTTGAACTCTGCTCAGCAGCGAGCACAGCCTTGCAGAGGGTCCTCCTGCAGCCGCTGGAAAGGGATGATTAAGAGGCAGCATGAGTTGCATGGATCCTGTCCTAGCCTTATGCTTTTGGAAGATAATGATGATGAACGAAATGACGAATGAGCTATGATAATCCTATAAAAACCCTCCTGTCCTCTCTTGCCTTCTTTTCTTCTCCTATTCTGTTCCCTGTCTCCAAATCCATTTCTTTAACTCTTTGATGATTCAAACCCCTTTTCCTATAAAGACAACCTGAAAATGGTCCCCACATCAGCTCCTGAGCCACTGAAGCCTGTCTCCCTTGCTAATGACAAGGCTCATCTCAGCTGACACAAGCCATTTCTACGTGGAGTATTTGATGGTTCTGTGTTTTGTTCTGATGATTGTTAGCTCTTTTGGTTCATTGGTGTTGGAAATAAATCACATCTAACCTCTTTTGTACTAAAATTAACTGTCTCCTTGGACTGATTATCTTGCCCTTGGTCTCGGCAGAGTTGCACCCACAGGATCTCCAACGTGCCCGGCAGCCCAAGCGGTTTGCTGACGTTACACGTGATGGGAGTAAGACTGGCTTTCCCAGGCTCCGGTCGAGAGGGCTTGGCTACTCCTAAAAACAGCAGAAATGCTTCAGCAAAGTTCAGAAACCAAAGCAGGAAACAGAACCCCTCTCACATGGATGGGTAGCATAGGCTCTGGGGGGACAGGAAACTGGAGCATTTTGAACAAGTCCATCCATCTGTTTACCAAGTGGGTTTAGTTTTCTCCACAATGTATTATGATTCCCATTTGGAACTTGTCAGAAATATTTTTTTCATGATAAAATTGTTTTCCTTGAAAAAGAAAGAGCATCGAGAACAAAATAGGGGGGAAAATCACCCTTTTCAAACCTGGAAAACAGATACAAGGTTTTGCCAGGATTTAAGACATAAACAAAGGTTCTTTCTCAGAGGGTGGGTAACGTGGTCCTCAGAGAGAGAAGAAAAAAGAGTTTGGTGGCCTCAACGGGGGAAAGAGTGGGACCCAAGTGTCAGGTGACAGGCAGCTGGTCCATCCCTAATTTCAGGGGCTGACTAACTAAACCAAACCAGTGTGCACTGCTTACCTCTTGAAGTTGTCACCCACTCCTGTGGAGGCAAGGATGACCTCGTGCTGACAGGAACTTGTTCCCTCCCCATACCCTTCACTGTGTGGACGCTCCTCCAACCTCTCAGACTTCTCCCCAACTCATTCTCAGGCTCTTTCTGCACTTCCCTGATTCTGCATGTAAACTCTCAAATTGAATATGGTATAATCAAACTCCGAGAACCATTAAAAATTTTAAAAATGTGTTTCTCTTTCTGTTTTCCTGAATCCTATTAAAGGCAGCACCGTTCTGCCGCACATACATGCTTAAGATCTGAACAACAAACCCCACTACCTTGCACAGCACTTTAATTCAGCACCACCTTTTCCTGCCTAAAACACCTAAAACACCATCAATGCCTCTTCTTTAGCTCTTACACAACAATGTTCCCATTGCTCTCTATAATTTCTCAGTATAGGCAGACGTTAAAGGACCTCTATCCATAATAGCCTCAAACCCTTTTTTTTAATTAATTTATTTTTTTTTTGCGGTACGCGGGCCTCTCACTGCTGTGGCCTCTCCCTTTGCGGAGCAAGGCTCCGGACACACAGGCTCAGCGGCCATGGGCCCAGCCGCTCCACTGCATGTGGGATCTTCCCGGACCGGGGCACGAACCCACGTCCCCTGCATCGGCAGGCGGACTCTTAACCACTGCGCCACCAGGGAAGCCCCAGCTTCAAACTCTTGAAGGAAGCCTCAGCTCCAGCCATGCCTGTCTCCCAAAGGCATTTAGAACATGTCTACCTCCAAGTCTTTGTTCATGCTGCGCCCTCCACCTTGAAGGCCTCATTCTTGTCTCCATGTATTTAGACCCTTCCCATTTGTCATAGTTTACCATGTCATCAGTGAAGCCTTTGGAGTCACCCAAGTTCATGGTCGTCTCCCTCTCCTCCCCTGAGCCTCTATGGCAATTAGAGTTTGCACTGCTCGTTTGGCACTTACATTTACTCTCTTGTATCACCATTAATCTAGCAGACATTTTTGAGCACCTACTATATCCCCTATGGCAGACTCTTTGCTAATCATAAAAGTTTAATAAGAAACAAGAAGTGTGGAGGAGAAGGAAAGATGGGTAGAACAAGCAGGTCTAAGAGAAGGAACCTTTTAAATAAAAGAGATGTGACGATGTCCTACATCATAGGAAGGAGGACCAGTTATTAACGTGCTATCTCAGCTCCAAACTCACCCTTTTATTCTCCATTTTGTGATGCTAGTCTGGGACTGTGCAAATGTTTTTGCTCTGCCAGTTGACCTCCTGGGAAGCCCTGTTAATAGGGAGTGCTAGAGGAAGACAAAGGCTCGAGGAGGAAGACAGGACTTGCTCCTTCCTGTCTGCTGTTTGTTGCTTTCTGTGGGCTTCCTGTCTGTTTGTGGTTCCCATGAGCGTCACCCCAGCAATACTTCTTCACCTCAACAGTGGCAGTTCCTTCTGGTAAGAGCAGCTGAATCCATTTTGAAGTTTTTCCAATTCATAGAATCAGCCTCTCTGTACCCACTCCGCCATCCCAAGGCACCACTGCACACCAGCCAGCACTTGCTCTCCTCCTCAGAGTCTGGGTCGCAGTCTTCTTCTAATGCAGAGACACCAACTCCAGCCAAGCATCACCTCTCCTCAGAGGTCTGATTTTCACCTCCATGCAGTTCCTCCTTTAAGCTTCTAAGTTTTAATAATTATAATCTCTTCTCTTTGTTCTCTCAGCCCTAAGGGTGATAGATGCTTCCCACTTTCATGATATCTTAGCATCCTCTTCCTACCTTTGCAGTTACCTGGGTAGCACTTTTTTATATTAAGATCTATTCAATAACTGGTATGGCTTCTGTCTCCCAATTGGACCCTCACTGATACAGAAGGAACTAGTTTATGGGCATAGATTAAAATAATGCAAAGTGGTACCACTAGAAAGCCAATAGATAAATTAAATATTCAAACAATTCAAAAGGAGGAATGAAAGGGAATAAGAGGAATAAAATTCAGAAGGGACAAAATAAAGCCAACCATATTACATTAAATGCTAAAGCACTAAACCGCCCAGTGAAAAAGCAAAAATGATCAGAACTGATTTTTAAAATGGAAGATCCTACAATAATTCAGACCATGAAAGACACATTTTAAATATGATGACACATAGGTTGAAAGTAAATGGATAAATAGAAGATATATAATGCAAATGGTAAACATAGAAAAGCTGGAGTGGCTAGATTAACAACAGATAAAATAGACATCAATGCGAAGAGTACATCAAAGACAAGCATGGACATTTTATAATAATTAAAGAGTAAGTTCACCAGACAGACATAACAATCATAAATTTGTATGTGCATGATAACAAAGTTTCAAAATACAAAAAGCAAAAGTTGACAGAATTAAAGGAAGAAATATACAATACACAATCATAGTGGGAGATTTAAACACCCTTCTCCCAACAATTCACAGAACAACTAGAAAAAAAAAATCATTATATTCATAGAGGATCTGAATAACACTATCAACATGACCTAACTGATATTTCTACATATTTATACAATCCATCGTCCAACTTCTTTTCAAGTGCAATTGTATATTCACCAAGATAGAACATATACTAAACCATAAAATAAGTCAAAAATATTTAAAAGAATTGAAAATCAGAATAATAGCAGAGGATTAAACAACTGACATCCAAATTGAACTCAGCCCCCAAAATTAAACAATAATGACACCACCACCAACCACCCCTCCCAATAAAAGAAAAAGAACTCACACCAAAAAACATTACTATGAAAGTTCAGAATACCTGGGATATAGTGGCATATAGTATTAAGGAGCAGATCACAAAACTTCCAGATGGGGAAAATTAGGCCCCTTACAAAGAAACCAACCCAGCTGGCATCAGACTCATCAATAGCAATACCAGATGCTGGAAGAATGGAGCAATGTCTTCAAAAGTTTAAGTGACAATGATTTTCAATCTAGCATTCTATTCCCAGCCTGTCAGTCATGTGGAGGCAGAAAAAGGACAGTTTAGACATGCAAGAACTAAAACATAATGTTTTAGAAAGTTATCAGAAAGCATGTGTCAACAAAACAAGAAATAAACCAAAGAAAAAGAAAGACACGAAATCTAAAAAACAGACCAGAAGAGAGTCAAAAGCATCATAAGACATCTGCGCAATCTTCCAGAAAGAAAAAAGTCCATATTGGAGCGGGAGAGGGAATTTTCGGGGAGAAGTTCTCTAGAAAAGTTAGAGCTGCTGTGCGTGAGTCCATGGACAAAACTGTTCACTTATGGTAGAGATATTAGAACACTTGGAAAATTAATAAGTATATAAAAAGAAGCTTAAAGAAAAAAAAATAATGAAGCCACTGTCATTTCCAGGAGAAAAAAAAGGCAGGACAAGGAAGGAAATATGGTTTTAATTCACTATGGCTCATCATTGGGCAATATTTGCATGTGCATAATAAAGAAACTAAAATTGTTTTATTTAAACAAATATGTGGAAAGGGAGAGAAGAGGATATCGAGGAGTTACGTTTTTATCTACTACGGCAAAAATACAATAAAATATTCCTAAAATGTATCAGTCAAGAACTAAGCATATTATTTAGATTAAATGAAGTAATAGCACTTAGAACAGTGACTATTACATGGTAAGCAGTATCAGCTATTATTAGAAATACAAAGTTAAATATCAGCGGAAAGAGCTAGAATTGAGAGCGGTTGTCTCTTGGGCATAGGATTCAGAGAGGAGGAAAACTATTTCGGTTCATTACAAGCTTTTTAGTACTACATGACTTTTAAAATAATATACATGTATTGCTTTTATAAATATAAAAATTAAATTAATAATCAAACAGCTATATTGTAGAATAAAATATAAACATAAAAATGTTAAGGCAGGGACTTCCCAGGTGGCGCAGTGGATAAGACTCCATGCCGCCAATGAAGAGGGCCTGGGTTTGATCCCTGGTCAGGGAACTAGATCCCACATGCATGCTGCAACTAAGAGTTCACATGCCACAACAAAGGAGCCCACCTGCCGCAACTAAGGAGCCCACCTGCCGCAACTAAGACCCAGTGCAACCAAATAAATAAATATTTAAAGAAAAAAAAAATGTTAAGGCATTGTAAATAAGGAAGTAAAAAGTAATTTATAAGCATGGTGAATGTCAATTTTAAGAAACAAAGTATGTATTATAAAAAAGACATATTAGGCTCTTTCATATATCATTGGGTTAAAAACTAAAAGAATTTTAAAAAATCATACATACTCAAAAACAAAAAGAAACATATTCCATAAACAAAGAAAGAAAACACAAAACCAAAATAAAAAACCCAAAACAAAACAGAGGTCTCCCTAAAAAGAGATCTTGAAAACGAGAGAAACAAGTGGGAAACCAGGGTGTTAAGTGAAAACTAAAACTAAATATCCAATGCACAACACGGGTACGAACCACCTACATGAAGCTAGAATTCAGAATAGTGCTTTATAGTCATTAATGGCTGCCACATTTATAGTCTCCATCCATTAGCCCAAGATTATAGCCAAAAAGAAGCCACCTGTCCATAAACAGGGCTAAGCACTGAGTTCCTGTATTAGAACTAGGACCTTAGGCCACACTGCATTCAGGGGAAGGCTCCAGAATTGCACAATTTCTGCAGAGTGATAGACCTGCCCAAGTCACAGATATAAGCCTTGATCAGAAACAGGCTGTAGGGCTGGGCCAGAAGCAGCCATGAAACCATCCCTATGAGGAGGACAACAGGTCCCAAGAAAATGAAAGGATGAGTTCACAAACAAAATTCAAAAATGTATTTTTAAAAATTCATATCAAGGAAAGAAAGCCAGTGCACCAGAAAAGTGGAGAAGGTAAACCCAGGAAAATAAGAGGAATCTGAACAATACAGAAAGGACATTAGAATGAGTAGTTTTTTAAATGCTCAGAGATAAAAGAAGGAATAACATCCACGAAAGAGGACTAAGAAATAATAAAATAAATTAATTAAAAATATTTATGAAATAAATAATTTGATAGGTTAAAATTTTAGACACAGGCAAACTGAGAGAACTGAAGTAATTGCCTGAAAAGCTATCAAAAAAGATTAGTCTGGGGGAAACGAAAAGGAAAATTTAAGAGACATAGAGCATAGAGAAATGATTAAAAAGCTCTAACGCATATCTCATAATAGCAGTTTCATAAGAATAGACTAGAAAGAATGGGGGCGAGGGGGAGAGTACAGAGAGATAGTTACAGAATTTTCCAGAACTGAAGAGACCCATGAGTTCTAAGACTGAGA
Source organism: Aethalodelphis obliquidens (assembly GCF_003676395.1). Lineage (NCBI taxonomy): Eukaryota > Metazoa > Chordata > Mammalia > Artiodactyla > Delphinidae > Aethalodelphis > Aethalodelphis obliquidens. The sequence goes on along the minus strand of NW_020837957.1, from coordinate 23,596,903 downwards.
AAGCCCAGCAAGTTTTAAAAATTCACACCTACATATATCATAGTGAAAGTGCACAATATCAAAATTAAAGAGAACTTAAAAGGATCATAGATAAAAGAGAGACAACCAATAAAGAAATGAAAAACATTGACAGTGGACTTCTCATTAGCAACAATGACTCTAAGAAGTCTATGGAATAATTTTCAAAGCATCAAGGAAAAGTGCTGTGAATCTGGAATTCTATACAAACCTGTCATTCGACAGATGGGATTCAGAAAATTATTGACCGCAAGCTCTATGCTTAAAAAAGCTACTAAAAGATGTATTCAGTAAGGGACATAAATTAACCTTGGAGGAAAAAGGAACTGTGTGGGAAAAAATTGGTAAAACAAGTTAGTAAATCTAAATAAGTATTGATTGTAAATAATAATACAAATAATTCCTGTGTTTATAAACAAGGTATAACTCCAATACTAGATCATTCTGATATAAGATCAATGGCTGTTTACTCAGATGAAAGTATGAAAGTTAAAGCTTCTTGGAGAAGAATGATGGAGACACTGATTAAGCTTTGAGGGGAAAATGTAAGTTTGAAAAAAAAAAAAAAAATATATATATATATATGTTAAAAGTCTAGGAAAATTCATGAAAAGAATAGAAACAATATGTGTAAGTTCCAAACCAATAGAAGAAAAAGGAATATACAAAACTCAATCAGCCCACACAACAAGAAAGAAGGAAAACAGAGAAAGATAAAAGATAGCAAATAGGAAACACAAAATAAAGTAGCAGAAATAGCTTAACAAATGTAGATAAACTCCTAATTGTATTTTTAAAAAGAAACCCCGTAGGAGTCTCTCTGAGACAAGGCAGAACTAGTAAGAAATACAGTTGAAAACTGTTGGACTAAAACTGAAGGACTTCTGGTGAAAGAGTCTCTATCTTCTTACTAAAATTTAATAAAGAGAGTAAGGGGGACAGGAGTAGGGTTGAGACTTGAGGGGCCGTGGTGATCTTGTCAAAGCTTTTGGGTCAAAGCAACAGAAATCCATGGGCTATAGCTCATATAAAGTGCAGCCTATTTAAATGATACAGGAACACTTGTCAAAAGAAAATCTGATTGGCCAATGGTCAATAGACTGGCTCACCTGGATAGAATATCAGGTGTCCACCCTTTTCCAAACACCCGTGTTGGGGTAGAGGTGTGTTGCCTGCTGGAAAATATAATGATCTAGAAGGCAGAGTACCCTGCTTCCTACACTCATAGCCTAAAACACTGTCAGGAAGGAAGGTGACAGTAAGTCTAGCAGAGTTAAGGAAAGACCAATGTTGAGAGCTCAACCTAAAACCAGACACGGTAAGTGATAAGTGAAAGTATTAGCCAAGGTTGCTCCATTTTCTGCCGCCAGTGCACAGAATGGACGAGCTGAAGATTGAGAGTGGAAGAGGATTCGCAAGGCTGGTAAGAGAAACGCCCTTGGGATTCTGTCTAGGTAGTGGGGGAGTGAAGCCCAGAAGGAGTTTAGGCCTGGGAGGGTAGGAAGGGTCAAGTCATGGATATCTCACTAAGGCTCTGTGGGTGGGAGGGAAAGGGCAATGCAGAAGGGGGAGAAATGGTGACTAGGAACTGCGGTGTCACTTGCTGGAGGCTTCAGAGGCAGAGCAGTTCTGGGTGTAACAGGAGAAAATGGTTGTCCAGATGGAATAGAGGGAAAATCGTTAAAGCAGAGGAAGTCAAGGGCTACGTACTAATCAGCAGTGATGACAGGAGACCGGGTGAAGAGGGACGCTGAGGGCAAGGTGCCAGGGAGCACAGTGAATCTGGCAGCTGAGAGGTGGGAGGGCGTCAGGGTGTGAGAAAATCAGAGACCATGCCAGTGATAAGGAGAACTGACCCAAACCCAACTCCTGGAGCCAAATGTATCAATGGCTCCTGTCACTTTCGGGGTGAAAATCTAACCCCTCGGCACAGAAGACCTTTATGATCCTTCATTTCCAACTCACCTCCCACCACTTTCCCCCAGGCTCTTCACTCTTCTACCGAACTGCTTTCTGTCATCTCCACATGCCAATTCTTCAACCAGGAATGTCCTTGCCTTTTCTCTTTACCCAAATGACTCCTGCTTAGTTTTCAGAGCTAAGGCCAAGAGTCGTCTCCTCTGGAAAACCTCCCCTAGTAAGTTTCCAGTCTGAGTCGGATGTCTCCCCGCCCCCGTCACGCTCCCACTGCACACCTGGAGCCCCTGTCACAGCATTAGCACAACCCTGTAACGTTTCTAAAGGGTAGGGACTGCATCCTATGTATTTTGATGCCCCCAGTACCTAGTGGGGTTCCTAGTATATAATAGACACACAGTACATACTTTTAAGTATATATACACATGTCAGGGGGTTTGAAAGAAATCATGCCATCACAGTTAAGGTGAGGAAATCAGAGAAGCAACAAATATCAACAGCTGTCTCCAAGTGACATTGAGTAGAATGGAGAATCAATACGGTGCAGTACGAGCAGTGAGAAACGGAAGGAGCAGAGGACATACGGGTTGCTGTGAAGGATATTACATTGACTGATGAGATCGGGATAAAATAAGACAGAAGAGGGCTCCCTAAACATGTTTGCACCAGGCATGTGATTCTGGGTCACAGGGATAAAAGACACAAGGCACTGGGAGCCACCAACATTTGGCTATACACTATATAAAATCTCATGTCATCTGCACAATAGACCCTTGAGAGGGCAGTTGACTTCCCCTATGTACTGGAAAGCCAGCAACAAGGTTCACAGTGGAACTGAAGTGGAAAGTCAAGGTAATTCTGTGGCATTTCCTTCCCAGGTGTAGTGAGATCAGCTGATGAGGTCAGGCTTGGACCTCCTCGTGCAGGAAATTCATACAAAATCCTACAAGGGCCAAGAGCCTGCCTTTTGGTTCTTTATATGTCCTATAGCCCCTAGCATGTGTTATAGACTTCTTAGGATTCAAAATGTATTTGTTGATTGAATAAATGAACAAATGAATGAGTCAGGGAATAAATGAAGGCTGACCTGTATTAAGTATAAGGGTCAGGCACTCTGAGTACTTGGCATCCATTATTTTATCTAACCGTCCTGCTATCCATGATTATCCACCATTTCACAGATGATTAAACTGAGGCTAAGAAAGCTTAAGAAATTTACCCGAGGTCACACAGCCTGTAAGTGACAGAGCAAAAATTTCCCCAGGCCTTTCTGCCTCAGAACCTCCACTCTTAACTACTCTGCTACATGGCCTCTCAATGAATGGATTCCTCTGAATTAATGGATTTTTCTGGAAATCTCAGCTTCCCCGTATGAAGACAGATGGTCCCTGATGTTACAGCCCTATGAAAAAAAAAAAAAAAAGCACAGAACATTGGGAGTTGAGGGTGATTAGTTCAAAGTGTAGAAAAATCTAAAAATATATTGGCTTTACTCTTAGATATTTGTCCAACAGCGGTAGAACAACTTTAATTAGTGTAACAGGACAATAGGAATTAAACAGGCTTGGTCACAAGATTTTTACAGGATGACACTGATGGTATTACTAGCCAACTTCAAAGATTTGGAAAGATGTTCTTGCTAACACTGGAGAGTAGAAACCTGCTTTCCATCAACTAGGCTGGCCTGACAAATTAAGTCTGTAGAGTCATTAGATTAAGATAAGAGCTTATCTCCTCGGCTGACATTTATTCAGAGGTTTTTATACTGTTCAGCTAGTAATTAGTGCTGTTGAATTTTTAACACTGCTTTGTCCAGTCATTCAAAACTTCAAGAGGTGTACTTGCATCTCCTGTGTATGTTTCTGGTTATTAAAAATAGATGAGAAATACAAGTGAATTACTTTATGAGGTTTGAAGAATTCTTCCACAAGTTATTCTGTGGTGAAACCTGCAGCTTAATGACTTATTTGCAGAAGGAGGGACCAGTTCTCCCAAACTGATCAGTGTGGAATAAAGAGTTGGCTTTTACTATGAGATCTATCATTTATTTCGAGGCATACATATTAGAGGTTTATGATGTTCTAGTGGAATCATTAAAACTAGGATCCCATGCAATAATGGTTTCCTGCTATTTCACACCCCCAATTCAGCAAACATACTATAGAGTCAGGGAACAGCTCAAAGTTGTGGGGTTTTTTTAGTCTCTTTCCTATGACTGATTTGACTGCGAAAGGTTTATTTTTCCAGTTTTCTTGTAGTTATAATAACAACTTGATTACTATAGAATAAACTAATACATTAAGCCTGCACGAGTGTCTTGACAGTCTGTCAAACAAACGATGCTCACATTTTTAAATGCGTGGTTTGCCAAATTCCAAGCTCTATGGTGAAATACTAATAAGTAATCAGATGGGTAAGACTCCCTGTTTTAATAAAGTCCATCACTTGGTTAAAGTTGCATCCCGTTGCTATTACTATCACATCATTTATTTTGTCCTAAGTGTAGACATCTGTCATCACTCAACATATTGTGTCTGCCACTTAAAAAAAAAAAAAATGTGGCAGAGAGAATTCTGCAGGGACAAGTAAAAGTATTTGACTCTCCTGTTTCACCTTACCACCACCCAAAAAGAAGCCTCAAAGAAGACCCTGCATGCTTCAGAGATCCAGCCTGGAAGATGGGTTCTCTGTCACGAAAACGTGACCCGTGAGGTTTTGTAGTTCACGAGCTTCCGACAAAGTCACATGCGAATCAGCCTCTGTGTGCAGTGGGGACAGTACCTCTCGTCAGGCACACAGTGACTGTCCCAGAAAGCAGGGGAAATTCTTCATATTTGTTATGGCACACAAGCATCCTTTCGCAACACCCCAAGTACATTCACATATACGCTTGACATCCCTGGAATGTACTGGAGTGAAAAGTTTACCATTTCAACAAGCCACTCAATCTTAGTTTCCTTAACTAAAAAATAGACGGTTTGCCCAGGATAATCTTTAAACATATCTCCCAGTGTCCTGAATCTCAGATCTATAAGCTGACCCCCCAAGGTGGAAGCCGTAGAGGACAGAGAAAATTATTATGGAAGAAGAGCCCACTGAGTTTACAGTCATCTGAGGAATTTGTAGAATTAAGTTTAAAAGAGTAAAATAGAAACTCCATAATTATATATAATTATTATTATTATATATAATTATTATTATAATTATATATAATTATATTATATATAATATATATATAATATTATATTATATATATTTTGTCATAAGATAGAGGTCAGAGTATATTTGTTGAATAAATGAATGAATGAGTGAGCGAATGAATTAACTGAGAGGTAGCATGGGATATTAGGATTTGGAGTCAGGCATACCTGGGTTCACTCCCTAACTTGGCGGTATACTTGCTTTGTGCCCTTGGAAAACACACCCCTCTGAACCTGCTTCTTCATTAGTAAATCAAACATAATAACTAGTGCCTAGTTTTGTTGCTAAGATGAACAAAAACCTACTTGAGCACATGGTAGGTGCTCAGAAACCATTTGTTTTCTTTACCCCCAGGAAATGCATGGTTCCATATACACTGAGTTGTAAAAATATCACCGTCCAGCTTTCAAATTCATGTACTACCAACTACCACCAACATATTTGGTATGTGTTATTATCATCTTTTAACGGGTAATGAAAAAGAAAGAAGAGAAGAGGAAAAACAGCCTAAAGCTTCCCTTCCAACTCCCCAAGGGTAATCAGGCCAGGGGAAGGTAGGCATCCTTCAGTGTGTTTACAATGTACTCCATCTCAGTACTCAGCCTTTGTTAACTCATCCCCCCCTCTCCCCCTCCCCCAGCTTTCTGAAGACCAACATGTAATTAGAGCACTAACGAGGTCATTTAGCAGAAACCATGGGTAGGGAGTAATGAATGTGCTATCAGGCTCGGAGAACAGCTTGGGCAAAAATCCAAACAGTCCATGTTCAACTCTGATGAGCCGACCTAAACTTGGAAAACAGAGCTTGGAAAAAGGCTAATGACAGGACATCAGAAATGAGAGCCCCCTCTCCAGAGACACCCAGAGCAATGTTTTGAGCATGATCGTTTGGGAGCAAGCATGAGGAGAAGCTGGGTGTCACCCAGTATCTGGCAAGATGTTTTGAGCGCTTCAGTGCCATTACTGAGGATCTGAGAGTACAAACCTGGAAGGGACTCCAGAAGTCATATACTTCCATCTCCCCATTTTACAGATGAGTTTAGAATGCTCCTGAGAGCTGAACTGGCTTGACCAGTCATTAGAAACCGAGCCTGACTCACTACCAAGGCCACCAGATAAGTGAGTAGTTTGACTCACTAGCACATGCTGTCCCCTTGCCTCCAAGGGTGGCATTTAGGAGACCATTTGGACAGTGTATAATGATACTTTAAGTGGGGCTAGTGTTACTTGGACCACTTCTAGAGTAATTAAGTCCCAGAGGAATAAACCCATCCATCTACCAGTCTGCATTTGGAATTAGCACTCTTAACTGAGTTGCAACTGCTAACATTAGCGCTCTTAACTGAGTTTCAACTGTATAGAAAAGAAAGTGAAGAAAGAAGCCAAATCCCTCCAAATCCCTGGCCCACTGATTCGCAAGCTAGAGGCATGCCCACCCCACCTTCACCTCCTAGGTCACAGAGTCGCTGCCTGCATCTAAGCACTGTCAGTAAGTAGGTTAAAGAATGGGCCACAGACTACTACTCTTCTCTTTACGGTTTATAGATGTTATTGGAATGAATAAAATAAAAATTACTACAAAAGCACTTCATCGTTGTGCTTTCCCCCCCAATCAATAGCTTCTTAAAAGTACAACAAAATATCCTTAGGTAGAGAAAGAAAGAACTTAGTCACTCTCAATACTTGAAGTGGTAAGTACGAAAGTATTAAGATTCACGGGATGGATTTTGTTTCAGGGATCATTTTCATTTCAATGAGCATTTGTTAAGCACTTACCACATACACAACACAACCAAGCAGTTGGAAGACAAAATCGAGCGTACAATCTCTGTCTTGAGAAACGTACTGCTCCTTTGGGCAGGGCTGACATACCTACAAAGACGGGGAAGAACAGGTTTCAGGAAATGTATGGCAAATCCTAGGAGTTTCTTGCCTCCTATTAAATTTATTTTTTTCCTTCATTTAAAATGGTAACTGAAGAGGGTGGCTTTGGAGTGGCCTTTGGGATCAGGAAGCATTTGTTTGCTCTTTTAATGTGTGTAGTGCTTCTCTGCGGGCCATCTTTTTGGAACAGCCCCCCCATACAACTGGGTTCCCCCAAGAATGACCCCCCAGGAACCATGTTTTCCCCAAGGGCACTATTCCTATTTTCCTGGTCATCCTATATTCCTCACACCCAGAGCCTGCACACATGCCCCCTTTGTTCCCATGGAGCTGATAGGAAGCAGGGAGAAAAATCTGCCTGACAGGGGATGACGAGTGTCAGTAGGATGGTACAGTGCCAAAAGTAATGTGAGGGCGATAACCACGCCAAGGGGATGGGACACTAGCAGCGCCATTCTCATTCCAGTAACACCGTCTTCCTTGTTTGACTTTGAAAACAATGTCATGATAAAAGAAAGCTCTTCAAAGCCCTCGATGACCAACTAATTCAGGTCCCACTATAAAACAGTGTAGAAAAAGATTTCGTGGCCACAGGTGCTGCCCAGCTGTTTAAGGACTTACCAAGAAATTTTCTCTCCTTTGCCCTTCCAGTTGTGGGAGATCCACGTCAGAAGCTGATGATGCTCTGGTGATGTGAGACACAGCCTGCTGGATTGGAATCCAGACTTTGGGGTTAGGCAGACCCTGGTTCAACTTCTAGCTTAGGAACTTCAGAACTGTGTGGCCTTAAACAAGTTGCTTAACCTCTCTGAACTCCAGTCTCCTTACTGAGAAATAGAGAGGCTAACGATACATACCTTAGAGGAGGACTGTGAAGATGACATGAGACAAAAGATGTCAAGACGCCTAGTAGGTGCCTGATGAATTTTATGAGTTTTTATGAGATTTTATGAGTTTTATGAAATTTTATGAGAATTTTATGAGTTATTATGTTTTCAAGGCAAAATTCCACCACTGTCTACTTCAGGAGTGGAAAATAAAAACGGGCCACCTTGTCAGGATGCAACAGCTGGTGCTAGGAACAAATGTAACCACATCAGGGGAGAGGGCCACCCATCCTCAGAGTCAAATGCACTTTGTAGAGATAGCAATCTGCAGCTTGTCAAATGTTCCCTAACATTTTGCAAAAATCCCCAAATGTCAAATTAGTGAGTAATCTGTACGGTACCGCAGATCTTGTTATCCTCTGACTGATTCATAGCATATTTTGGGTGTCCCAGACACCAGTCCAAGTAAATGTTAGTAAATAAGGAAAATCACATCTCCCCTCGCAAGGCTCTGAAGTTCTTCCCCAGCTTCCACTTTCAAAGAAAGAATATAAACCTCGAGGGCTAGAGAGTAACACTTATTTCTTAGAGTTGATTGAACTGTCACCAGTTAGTATATACCCCGCATTTAGCATGCACCCAGGCCTGAGGCAGGCTGGAGATGGGGGCAGGAGTGCAGGGTCAGGGGTGCAAATCTTAATCACCGACTCCACACAAACCACTTGGCTTCATATACGTTTTCTTAATCTTCTCAAAAGGCCTTTTTATTTATTTAGCAAAGACTGAAATTGTACTTGCTATGTGTGTAGTGCTTCCCTGGAGGCTTATTTCTTGGGAGAGCCCTGCCGTATAAGTGGATTAGAAATGCTTTACAGTCCTCATAACAAGCCAGTGAGGTAGGCACCATCATTATCCCCATTTTACAGATTAGGAAACGGAGGCTCAGAGAGATGAAGTGGCTTTCCTAAGGCCACATATTCAGTGGCAGAGTTAGGGTAGGACCCAGAGAGTCTGGCTCCAGAGTCTGTTCTCTTAACCATTAAATACTGCCTTACAAGATAGGCATGATTACCATGATTATCCCCATTTTACAGATGAGGAAACTGAAGCTCAGAAAGGTGAAGTAACACTGCCCAAGATATCATAGCTACTGGATGGTGATAGAGCTGGAGTTTCGAACAAGGTCCATCTGTTTATATAACCCTACCCAATGGGTTATAAGTTACACAAATTCTAAAACAACAGTCTTGCCTTAAGTAACTGCTAGTTTTGCAGGCCATGAATAAAAAAAAAGAGGGAGAAATCCCAGGAAGACCATGAGCAATAAGCACCAAAGGGCTCCACTCTCACATTCCCCATTAATGTTACAGTGAATTAATAGTCATGGCTCCAACCCATGGCTCTCAAGTCCTGAATGAGAGACACGTTCTCAAAACAGGGCTGAGGGCTCCCTGAGAAATGCCTTTCTGTTTTGCTTTTGTTTTTATAGTTTCCCTGACTTGAAGAAAATTGAGACAAACCCAAGTTGCTGAAACTGCAAGATGCATATTTCTATGCTTTCTTTAGAATGTGTGCCTAAACGTTGTTTTTTTCACTCTGCTAACTTTTCAAAAACTATTAAGAAGAAGAGTGACTAGATGCTGGGGGCTGGGGTTGGGGGGAAGGGAGAGGGGGGCCGGAGGGAGGTGGCGGGCAGATGACAAGCAAAGCAGAGTGATTTCCATGAGAGCCTTCCTCCCCTGCCCCAGGCTCCTCCTGTCGCCCCAGAGCTTGGTGCCCACAGGTGCTCAGTGATGGCGGGACTGAAGTTTTTGAGGACAATGGGATTGTGACCTTTTGCTGTTAGATTCGAAGTCTAATGAAGATTCTTGGAAAAGAACTGGATTTAATAGCTGGAAAATACTAGGGGTGAAATAGATTGAACTGGAAATTCTTACACATCAGGCCCAAATGTTGGAAAATCTTGCTCACCGTATCACCTTCAACAAAGGGCCCGTACTTTCTTATCCCCTCTCTTCGCTCAGTGTTCAGTAACACTGGCTGCAGCCTGGGAGCACTGACCTAAGACAGAAGGATGCGAAGAGACTGCTTCACTTTACTCCCCAGAACCCCTTCCCCATCTCTGCTTCATGGTGTGAAGGTCAGAGAAATTCCCCTGCACCTCTCTGGACTCCACACTTCTCAGCTCCCCCACATACAGTTAATCTCCAAGCTCTATCACTTATAACCGCAGCCACTCTCAAACCCAAGTACGTTTCTCCATTCCCACTGCTCCTGCCCTGCTCTGTCACCATCATCTCTTCCCTGATTACTGCCACGATCCCAGCTTGTCTTTCCACGTCCCGTCTTGCCCACTTTAATCATCATCCACACAGCAGCTAAAGCAGAAATCTGATTGTGTCATCAGAAACCCATGGCCCTCAGGACTAAGTCCAGGCTCCTCACTTGGTCTACAGGTTTTTTGTTTTTTTTGTTTTATTTTTGTGTGTGTGTGTGTGTTACGCGGGCCTCTCACTGTTATGGCCTCTCCCGTTGCGGAGCACAGGCTCCGGATGCGCAGGCTCAGCGGCCATGGTTCACGGACCCAGCCGCTCCGCGGCATGTGGGATCTTCCCGGACTGGGGCACGAACCCGTGTCCCCTGCATTGGCAGGCGGACTCTCAACCACTGCACCACCAGGGAAGCCCGGTCTATGGGGTTTTTTTGTGATCTGGTCCTGATCTTCCCTCCTGTCTGCTTTCTCCCACCCTTGCATCCTATGCCCCATTCCCACTCAGTGTTTGCAGGTCCTTAAACACAGGCCGTACTTCTTCATCACTCCCAGCCCCTGTGCGTTCTTCAGTTCTTGCTTAGCCGTTGCCCCCTCCTCTAGGCCCACACTCCCCCGCTCTGCAGCTCTGCAGCCTGACCTCACTTCAGTATCCAGTGTGGTCAACATGTGCTGAAACCCTCTTTTAAAAACCATCATATGGATGGATGATCTTTAAAAATATAAATCAGATCACGTCATTCCGTTCCTAAAAACTCCCCAATTTGCACTTAAAGTTGAAATTTTTACTGCCTACAAGACCTGACTAAATCTGGCCCCTGCCCATCCCTCCAGCCTCCTCCCATGCAATGCCCTCCTTTGTTCACTTTTTTCCTGTCACAGTGACCTTTCTTGTCCCCAGGACACACCCACATTGTTCCAGCCCCAGGGCCTTTGCACATGCTGTGGCCTCTGCCTGGACACTATTGTATCAACTCTGCATTTTACTCAGGTTTCAGTTCAAAGTCACCTCATGGGAGAACCCTTCCCTGACTGCTCACCAATGTAACACCCCCCATAAGTTCTATTGCCTTTGTAGAAAGTATTTCTAGCTAAAATTATCTTGTTTCTTTCTTTACCTAATGGTTTATTGTGCTTTCCCAATTCAAATGTAAGCTCCGTAAGAGCAGCACTCTTTCTACCTTGTTCTCAGCTATTTCTCCGGTGCCTAGAATAGTGCTTGACATGAGCAGGTACTCAACAAATATTTGCTGAATGAATGAATGAATAAATTAATTAATTAATGAATAAAAAGAGACAAGGAGGAAAGTTGGAAGACTAAAAGGGCAGGTGAGTGACTTTAAATATATTCCCGTTACTGCTTTGTAACATGAGTTTCTTGTTGAAATTATAGGATCCTTTTGACAATACCACTGAGAGAGAAGGTTACTGTGACTTCCCTGCCAAGATACCTCAAGAATAGACAATATGATTCTTCATAGATAGAAGCACAGAGGTGAGAACCACATAATCTAGAAAACTGGAAGAAATTTCAACATCATCATAGTCCAAACCATACCCTTGGTGATAAAGATCAAGTGAATTACTCAGGGGGCAGGCCAGGTGACAATTCAGGTACCCAGTCCAGCTGCGGCTTATACATTTTGCTGCCTCTCTCATCCATGAAAAACCTGAAACTACTATATGCGTTCAGTTTCTGGGTCTGCTAGAAACCCTTTCCTAAGTAATTCTTCTTTTTTCCACGTGTGGTTACTTTTGCTACATAACAAATCACCCCCAAAAC
>NW_020837957.1:23357504-23580004 GCF_003676395.1 Aethalodelphis obliquidens | reverse complement strand
TGTATAGTATCAACTCCATTATCTGATGGTAGACTAGCCAACCAGGGGATTAGCTGTGGTAAAGCTTTAATCTTAACATGCTTTCCCCTACAGGAGGCCATGGGAGCCTACGGATAGGGCTCTGGGGTCGGATTCACCTTTTTCAAATAACTCTAGCTGTGTGATCTTGAGCACCTTATTTAACCTCTGTAAGTCCCTGATCCCTCAATTGAAAATGCAACCTTCCTCAAGGTTGAATGCTGGGGATAACATATGGAAACAATGCATGGCCCGTATAATTGTTTAATAAATGTTCATCTCTTTTCCTGAGCTACCACCATTTGGTCTGAGTTTATGGAATTGCAAATTTTGTGTAACATTTGCTTAACAAAAGCATGATCACCTTGCTACCAAAAATGACGTAATTGAAAACTTACATCCACACAAAAACCTGCCCACGGTTGATTATAGCAGCTTTATTCATAATTGCCAAAACTGGGAAACAACCAAGATGTCCTTCAGGAGGTGAATGGATAAATAAACTGTAGTACATCCAGACAATGGGATAGTATTCGGTGTTAAAATGAAATGAGCTATTGGGCCATGAAAAGACGTGGAGGAACCTTAAATGCATATTACTGAGTGAAAGCAGGCAGTCTGAAAAGGCTACATACTATAGGATTCTAATTATACAACATTCTGGAAAAGGCACAACTACAGGGACAGTAAAAAGATCAGTCATTATCAGAGGCTGTGGGGTAGGGATGAATAGCAGAGCACAGAGGATCTTTATTGTGGTGAAAATACTCTGTATGATACTGTAATGATGGATACATGTCACTACACATTTGTCCAACCCCATAGACTTTACAACACCAAGAGTGAACCCGAATGTAAACTGTGGACTCTGGGTGACTGTGACATGTCAACAATTGCAGGTTCATCAGTCGTAACAAGGGTACCACTTCGGTAGGAGATGCTGATAATGGGGGAGCCTGTGCAAGTGTGAGGGCAGGGAGAACATGGGAACTCTCTGCACCGTCAATTTTTCTGTGAATCTAAAACTGCTCAAAACATATTTTTTTCAAATGAAAAAATTATTACATTCTAAACCAAAAATAAATTATTAGAGTGTTACCCATTATTTTGGATTAATCTATGTCATAAGTCCCCTCCATCAGAGAAGACAGGCAAGAGTTGGCTATAATCATTTTCAAAGTAAATTGAAGACTTTATAACTAATCCTTATATCCAAGAAGTTACTATACTTTCCATTGTTTCAGTGGTTACAATCCAAGGGTACCATTAGCAGAATATAAAGCCCTTTTACCTTCTCATGACTCATTTAATGCATGGGCAAATATAGCTGTTATTAGTAAATTCCTATTTAACAGATGGGCAAAATGAGGTAGTGAGATTAAATGATTAGCCCATGGCTAATATTTTATTGGAAAGACAAATTTAATTATAGGTTCCATTTGACTTCCCTTCAGGACTAGAATTAAATTGCAAGTGTTTCCTGACTCCCAGTTTGGTGCTTATGTCACATGACAGTGCAGTGTGTGCTTTATTACGTGCTTTAAAATAAAAAGGAAGGGTGAGGAGGCATGAGTACCTTTATCCTAAAAATCACAGAGCACAGAATACAAGGTAAATATTCCATCATTAATTTTCACAGCATTCCCCTTAAGACAACAGTGAGTACTGTCTCTCCCTTGGTTGGTGCAGAAACCTAAGCTAAAAGAGGTTACATATATACACAAGATGCCCACAGATACCCAGGGAATCAAAAAGAAAACCCAGAATTACATAGTCTGAGAATGGAATTGGATGACACACCTGGAAGGCACACAGTTTTATAAGTCTTTAGGAATACAGGGAAAGCAAAGAACTTCTTTAGGGGGAGTTGCAGAGGGTCGGTAAGGATAGTTTTATAGTTTTATAGAATGTTTAGCAGCAACCCTGAGCAAGTTGGTAGTGTTTTGGAAAATATTTTTTTAACTTAGTCACCCAACTCTCATCAGGCCCAACCAACCAACTGCCTCACCCCTTTTTGGTTTGAAAAATAATGTCACAAATCTGTCCAGAGCTGGATAAAATGCACAGTAATGAGTTCATTAACGTGCCATCTGCATACAAAACAAGGGGATTCCAGAGGCAGAATCCTTTGGTGGGCCTGTTGGAAATCAAGTTCTGGGCTAAAAAAAATATAAAACACAACTTAGGCAGAAAAATATTAGCGCTACACCTTCACTTGGCCCACTGCAAAGACAGTCTGGCTTCTGAGAGGGCCAAAGCCAGTCGGAATCTTTTTTCCCCCTTCTTTTTAATTTTAAAACATGTTTTACTACTCAGAGGGTAAAAAAACAATTGCTTACAGCATGAGGTGACGGATGGAGTTTTGTGAATTACACCCATCCCTAGGAAGAAAGACCTAGCTAAAAGCCTCCGTGTCAGAAATCCATTGAAGATTGCCTGTCCTTTGAAAATCAAGTCTGTTTATCTGCCTGATTCACTGAGTAACAAATCAGAAAATTCAAACCTGCCGCCTCCATCTCTTCCAGCCCCCACTGCCTCCACTCCACTCTCAGAGAAGGGAAGGATTAGGTTTCCAGGGCTGTAGTTGTAACAAACCAGAGGCAATGTTTCTTGCCCCAGTGGTACCCCAAGTTTCATCAAGAACATCGGAAGCTGCTTCTCTTCTGTTGCAATTTTCATTTCACCTCAGCTCTCCCTGACACACCTGTGAAGGGTCACCAAGTGCTGTATCATATCAACTTTTAAAAACTGCCGACACTGCTAACGTCTGAAACCTCCTGATGTCACAGCCTTGCACAGGCTTGCAGCCCGCAAAAGCATGGTTGGAGTTTCACGATGCACAATGACGGCATCCTGGCTGGGTAAGGGCAGAGCCTCTTGTTGACAGTAGTGAAATCAGACAAACAAAGCCATGTCAACGGGATGTGTGGCGAGGGCATCTGGGGAGTCCCTCCAGCCTTCCTCCCAATCTGCAGCAAGAGACCCCATCCAGCCCCTTGATCCTCCCTCCAAGAGCGATTTATTTAGGCAATTGTTCCTTCCATCCTCCCTACTCCCGTTTTCTCATGAAATTTCTCCAGAGCCTAGGATTTAAAGAGAAAATATTTTATCTGTCATAAATTCCATAAACATCTATTCCCACTCCCTGCCCGAAAAAAAAAAAAAAAAACGTTGATAAACACCAATCAGGTCCCTGCTTGTGTCAGTTATGCAGCGCACTGGCTGAAAAACTGGTTTTCGGTCAAACTATAGAAAGTAGTATAACTAAGTAGTTGAGCACGGGTCCTACAGGCTTGCTCACTACCTGGCGCAAATCTTGCCTGCCCCTCGGTGATGTGACCAGACTCCATTTACTGATTTTCTAAGCAGAGGTCATAATATACACATAACACAAAGATTCTCGTTCTTTACACTTGATACTCTGTAGCTTTTAATCTATAGTGCGTTCATCTATGCATATTTTTTCAGGTCCTTACCATTTAAAGAGGATGGATGTATATCCAACCCTATCCAACGAGAAGGGTAATTTAGTCTTCAGACTGGAAAAAAAACATATATTGGGAAACTGAAGTCTCATTTTGCACACAGTAGAATGAAAAGATTAAAAGACCACCTGCAAAGAGTCATTGGGCTGAGATACTCCATGAAATAACATACAGAGGTTATGGGCTTTGAGAACCGGCCCTTTGGCACCAAAATCCACACAGTCAGGAATCCAAGACAAAAAAGCCCTTTTTGCCTAACTTTACATTTACATCAACATCAAAGTAATGTTTTATTAAACTGAGTAGAAATTGTCCTTAACTATTTTTCCTTTTGTAACAAAGGCAGCTTGGATTTAATGGTATGTTATAGGAATTTATTTACAAATTTTGGTATCTTTTTGGATTCTAGCAATTAATGAGAAAATAGGAAGTACAGCCAACAAAATTTTCAAAATCAGCTCAGCATCACATTTGGATGTAATTAAAGGTATAATCTGTTCCACTGGAATACTTCAGTGCTATCCTATCTTAGAAAAACAAATATGAATATTAGTTCTTTCATGATATGTCTGCTTTTCTACATCATGCTAGAACATATAAAACTTTTCTATAAAAATTATTGTGTATTACCTCTTTTATACTTATAAATAAATGTTACTTTTACATAATTGAATTCATTGGCCTTTTATTTGCCACAAATATGATATTCAGGCTCAAGCCACAACTCATTCAAACATTTTAAACATACCATTTATTTCTTTGTATGGGATATAGTTAGTTATCCATTTCGCCTTCTGGACCGAGTCCTAAAGTTTCGCTTTTTTTCATCAGCCTCAACCACTTGTAGGCAGAGTTGTTATCAATTATATCTGATTATTCACCATAAAGTCATTGAGCTTTGTCAAAATTCGAAAGAAATTTCTTTGAGAGTGAGGCTAAAATATGCAGGTAATCTAAATGAGTCCGCATTCCAGGCTGGATAAAGATAAAATGCAAAACTTTCGTTTTTGAAGAGAAGAAAAAAAAAAAAACAAACTAGTTACAGCTCATAGAATAAAGTGTATCATTGTTGCAGTCTCACAATTTATAAGGCAATTCTACCAAAATGCCAGGGAACTGGCAGTTCTGGCACTTTGGGCATTAATAACAGTGCCCAGCAATGTTGGAGCCTGAGGAAAACGAAAGATAATACTGATCCTGCCTTTATTGGAAATTGTGATTCTTTTGTTCATCATGGGTGTTTTTGCATTAATTTTATTTTTAAACATATTGCATTAAAGCATCATCTTGATTACTTAAATGTTGCATTCCCCTCAAGAGTGCCCATTCCCCTCACTGTAGTCCTGGTCCTGCTTCATAAGTCACCTCTCTCAACCTTCATGACCTCGTCTGTACAACTGAGGCAATAAATCACTAAGAGGACTATTGAAAGGACTGAGTGAGAGAACATGTGTAAGAACTTGTTAATAGTAAATGTTAACATATAAATACATTTACAAAGCATTACACAACTCCAAGATAAAGTCATTATATTAAACATTACATTTAAAGATGTAAGGTTGATGGAAAGTGTAAGTCCCATAACTGATGATAGAAATTGAATCAGAGGCCTTAGAAGAACAGGCAGACTTGAAGACACACCCATTTCTACCTAACTATATTTAAATAAAGAAAGAGGTATACAATCACAGCCCAAGCAAGCAATTTCCTTTCCAGTTTTCATAATTAATCTTTTCATAATTAATCTTTGTTTGTGTAAGTTCAGTTTGTCTTCAGATTCCCTCTTTTCAGTTCCTAAAAACATTCAATTCACTGAAAATGAAAAATTAATTTAGGAAGAAACTCTTTAATGTTTTCCTCTTACTTAAAAAAATTACAGCTCAAATAACACAGGTGAAGTCCTACAAACAGATGCACTGCACATGAAATTTGTTTTTGAAAAAGTGGAGGGCATAAACCTTTTGATTCAAGGTAGGGAGAACTTTCTAGGCCAAGGTAGGTGCGATGCCTCCCGTTTTCATGAGCTAATGATGGTTTCCAAGCTGGTTGGAATTCAGCGCTAATTGTATTTTAAAACGCCACCTCTGAAATCCTTTCCTCTCTCAGGATCTTACATCAAGTTTTCGAATTTTCCGGAAAACCTTTGCACTTCACCTTTCTCACCCAACAAATTCTGAACTCTAGAAGAATTCAGTTCAGAGCTTCTCTTTCCCCTGCAGGTTTTGATCTGGGGATGGTGACGCCAACACCCAGGAAAGCTGTCCTGCCCTGTTTCGGAGGGGAGAGGGACAATTAAGTGGTGGCTCCACTCAGGCTTGTCCCTTCTAACAGAGTCATTAAACAACTTCCCAGTGTCATTCAAAGAAATTATAACAGAATCAATTGATTTTCATCCTCTGTTTTATTAGCTGTAATTTAGGAGAGAGAACGGCCCTGTTGACACAGCTGTAACGTGTCAGGACCTGCAGTATGTTATTGGCCTGAGGCCTCCGAGTTACAGTCTTCCCAGCAGAATCAATCTGAACTCGAAAACCTTCCCTCTAGGAAACATGTACCTATCTACTAGCAGAAAGCACTTCTTGTACAACTGAAAATAGTATTCACTTGAGGTATGTTGCAAGTTCACCTTCCCCAGATCAGCCCTGACGTGCCATAGCTCTCAGCGTGTCCACGATGGGAGAAGAGGGCTACAGATGTCTCTTAACTAGATACCCAACACGGGTGCATGTGTGACACTTCGCTGCTAGTCAGCTCCCAGACTGCAAGTGGGAATCGCTGGCTGTTTAACATGCGTTCAGAGCCTTGCCAATCTAAAATGGCTGCTCCGTAATACTTTAATTGCAGTTTCATGGAAACAAATTGCTATTTAACTGCAGTAAGCATTTCTGTGACTTGGCTGGACTGACAATAGGTGAGTCTCAGTAGCAAAGAGACAGGTAACATCAACTTGTAAACGGTCTGTGTTTCAACAGCCTCTCCAATCGAGTCACAGGATGCAAGCACCCAGGATAGAATTCCTGGGCGAAGGAGGCTTGGGACAACGTCTTCTCAATTTAAATACAATTATTTAGGCTACATGGAAACCCTTCACTATAGCGTTTTGATAGACAGATCTTGGAGTCTATGTTATGCAAGTTATTGGCCCTAAGAAATATTTTATATAAATAGTAGTACACATTAGAATCTTACTATATTGACATTTAAGCCATTTAACTTAAGAGCTTCATTTTGGATTACCAGTTGTTTCAAACATCAGTGCAAATCAGGGCAAAAGAATTTCAATACGGTTAATATTAAGAGGATGACAATTTCACAAGCTTCATGTTGGTGTGACAGTTTTCTCATTTCGTATTTTATAAGACACTACAGTCTGTGTTAAACTATTTCCTAATAAATCATGACAAGCTGGAAACAGTTTCTCGTGGCAAACGATTCGGTTTGGAAAAGCTTCGTTCGGGCTCTCCGGCCTTTCGGACTGTGTAAATCTAACTAGACAGATAGGTAAAAAACATTAAACCCTTTCAGAGGACAATCTGTTTCATTAGCAAGATTGACAATTTGCATGATTGAGACATTTATATGTATCATAAACTTTTTTTTTTAATCAGGAGTTCAGATGGGCTCAGTCACATTTGCTTTTATTTTTAATTGCACTTGCTTGTAGAGACTGGCGCCATTTTGCTCTATGACGTGGTTAATATTACATAAGTCCTTTCAAAAGAACAGAGCGCATCTCACTAACATCACCAATGTCACGATGAAAGGTGAACAAGCTCGTGTTTTTTTTTTTTTCCCCAGCAATGTTGGAGCTGGGGGAGGAACACAATCACTGCTCACATCAGAATAAACCTGAGTGTTTTTAGTAGCTTTCTATCCACACAGAGCATCCCCTTTAGAGCCAGGTTTTATTGTTTGAAACGCCTCTGGTTTCAAGGTAGTGTTTTACCCAAAGCAAGGCTACTACTTAAATATGTTCTATTGTATATTCATAGCTCCATTAGTCCTTCTCCAATTTAGCACATCAAAGAGAAGCCTTCATCACTTGCATGTGGATTATACTAACATGAGTGACATTTGTAATCTTATAGGTCTGCAACTTAAGAAATGCTTTTAGAAGCTCGTTATTAAATACGCGGCAGTGCTTGAGGAACTAGCCCTATAGTAGTTCATTTAAAGTCTTTAATGACCTTAGCCCTCCACATCACTAAATGCCACACTGTATTACTGACTACAAAGTTATTAACTATCTCCTTTGAATTTCTACACTATATGGGACATGAGTGCTTATGTCAAAAAGAATTAGAGAAGATGCTAGCATTCTTATTAACACATTTCTCCTTTTCTGTCCTGAAGAGTCCCACGTTCCCTTAAAGGATTTTTTTTTTTTTTTTTTTTTTTTTGCGGTACGCGGGCCTCTCACTGCTGTGGCCTCTCCTGTTGCGGAGCACAGGCTCCGGACGCGCAGGCTCAGCGGCCATGGCTCACGGGCCCAGCCGCTCCGCGGCATGTGGGATCTTCCCGGACTGGGGCACGAACCCGTGTCCCCTGCATCGGCAGGTGGACTCTCAACCACTGTGCCACCAGGGAAGCCCCCCCTTAAAGGATCTTGAAGGGAAAAAAAAAAAGGTGTTAAAAACCAGAACTAGTTCCTAGCAATTCCCCAAGGATCCAACTCAGATATTGTTATCTATGTGATTTTGTTCATTTTATTTTTTTCCTGCATATTCTTTTTATAAAGCTCTAATAAACTATTCACTTTAACTAACTCTGCCTTTAAATTCTCCTACACGAGGTTTATAGGAGGTTTTCAGTTGGAGCAACTGATTTTTTTTCTCTTGGCCTGGAATCTCTGGAAGCAGGAGATCCCAAAGGGAAGCTGACTGCTAGTTGAGAGGTGTGGTGAGCCAGACCTCTCTGCAGAACCATTCCCATTCTCAGAGAGAGGGTGGGTCTATATCAGGAGCTTTTCTCTGGAACAAGAGAAAATAAAACTTAAAGGAGCATTATGAACACACCTGCTTTTATTAACCTGTAAGAGAAGTTGCAGTCGAGTTTGCTCACATACTACAAGCCTGGCAGGGCAGCCTTTCACGTGTTTCCTCCTTCCACCAACGGCACTGGGCCCACTGAGTCCTTGGCCTACACGTGTTTTCTGCAGGCAACTTGGGCGCTGGTGGGGAGCCACTGCTGCCTAGAACGGGCGACTAAGTACCTCAAGACTACTACTAAATGAAATCCAAATCCTCCGCCAAACACATGGAAAGGCAGAGTCAGTACAGGAGCGTAAGAGCAAACCAAAATAAACAAATCATACAGCAGACCACACGAGTCTAGAAGCTCAGCAGGAAATGGCTGCTTCACCCATCAAAGAAGATTGTAAAAGAGCTCGGGGTCCTAACAACTAATGGAACTTCAAAATCCGTACAGGTATGGTTTAGAACTGCTATTTCCTTCAAAAGCTATAAACTTGGTAAGAGAACAAGATGGTTATGCCACATTCTTTAACATGCTTTCCATCAATACCCAAGGCTTTCCTACTGAGAAAAAAGAATAAACGAAATAGCTGAAGAATCAAACGTATATATATAAACACAAAAGATTCACTGTGATACAGCAGAAGTGTAATGACATGCTGTTAACAGAATATTATGAATTTACAGAACGGACTCCGTTAGAGACATGGCTTCGTACTCCTGCCAAAAATGGCATAGTTAAGTAATCTGAAGAACACCTTATTGGCTCAGAGCTAAATAAATATACCCACTGCTTCCCTCGACCCCCGAAGATTTAAAGTGAACTTGGTACGGAACAAAAAAATAAAATAAAATTTTCCAAAACACAGAAAAGAAAAAGCAGTTTTTAAACCCAAACTCCATCGAATATTTTTCTTTTAAGTTTTTATTATTTAAATACACCATACTAGAGCAAATGTCTCTGAAAATATCACAAATAAAAGATTTTTTTCTTCATTCAGCAAATTAGAAGTAGGGGGGGATTTCTACACAGTAGCTTCTATGAGCCTGACTTTTTTTCCAATTTTTTTTCTTTTTTTCATTCTTTTTTTTTTCTTTGCCATGGGAGTAGCAACATTAGGACGAAAACACTTACATGCATACATACATTGTATTTTACAGAGATACAATAAAAGTGTTTGTGATAGAATATCACAAAAGCCACATCTCTTTCCTTTATCTCATGTTCAGTTTTGATTGAAACACATTTCCTTACAACACTTAAATATACAAAGAGCAAATAGAATGTTGTTAAGGTAAAAACACAGGGTACAAACTCTGGCCAGTGCCCTGCTAATTGTTAATGAGGGTAGAAAGCAGATTTGAATGCTTCTTTTAATTAGCTTCATTAGTCATTTCCCTCCTCCCAAGCTCCCTCCCCCCAAAGATGTCGTCCGGTGGATCTTTTTTCATTTTCTCTACAGTCTCCCATTAGCCCAGGTTCATGGAGTCCTTAATGTTCATATTCAGTCATTTTAATACACCAATAAATGCAAGAAGGGCAATCAAGACTAAAGAAGGTGCAATGGCATGGAGCTGGCACTGGTGCTAGCTACAAAGGTGACTTGTCTACTGAAGACACATGGGATCCACCTGTGATGAACAAGATCTGAGATGAAGGCACGCATTCTGCATTACTCTGACCTTTTAGCAGACCTGCAAGACATAAAAACGGGCATCTTAGCTACAATGCTAAACTTGGAGAGATATGAAAACTCAAACATGGCTGCTTTTGTCTTCCCTACATTCACTAATCTTCTTCTATTAATAGATTACTTTCCAACTGTGACTTGTTAGAGGCTTTCTACGCTACTTACTCTGGCAGTGGAGAACTAAAGCATAACATCTTCTGCACTGTTACTAGCGGACAAAATGAGACGATAAATGGACTTCCAGAAAGTTTCTGGTGTAAACTTCTACAATGAATTGCTGAACTCTGTTAAAAGCAAGTTTCTTTCTGCAAGGAATGAATTGTAACATCTTGCCTCGAACTAGGATCTTAAAGGCACATCAGAGCCAAGTTCCTCCTCCCCAGGAAGTTTTGCGTTAATATTCTCAACTGTGTAAACTTTGGCAAGTTACTTAACTGTCTGTGTCTTGGTTTCCTCATCCTAAAAGTGGGGAGGGATTCCCTGGTGGCGTAGTGGTTGAGAATCTGCCTGCCAATGCAGGGGACACAGGTTCGAGCCCTGGCCTGGGAAGATCCCACATGCCGCGGAGCAACTAGGCCCGTGAGCCACAGCTACTGAGCCTGCGCGTCTGGAGCCTGTGCTCCACAACAAGAGAGGCCGCGACGGTGAGAGGCCCGCGCACCGCGATGAAGAGTGGCCCCCGCTCGCCACAATTAGAGAAAGCCCTCGCACAGAAACGAAGACCCAACACAGCCATAAATAAATAAAGAAAGAAAGAAGCTTTCATTTAAAAAAATAGTAATAATTTAAAAAGTGGGGATAATAAGGGTGTTATAAGGATTACATAATATATAGGGAGCGCATTCAACAGCGCCTGGCACTTAATAAAAAAGCTAAACGAATACTGGCAGTTAACATGATTATTCTAATATCCCCATATGATGTCTATGCACCCATGTCCTTCTCTGCTTATAGGTATGTGTGTATATGCATGTGTGTATACACACACACACAAAAAAATATTGATACTTCTTTTCCCTTAGTATTTCCTACCATGCCACTTAATACTACATGAATATTGTAAATATATGAATCAAACATAAGTAATGTGTTAATGACTTGTGCTCAATTAAAGAATGTAGTTCAATGGAAGTCTAACTTTAATATCTAAGTTACAATTGATAATCCAGTTGTCCAATACAAGCTGTTTGCAATTACCAAAATGAAATAATAGATATTAGTTTTTTATGGTTTTTTAATGACATTGTGAGCTTCCCAGGAAGTTCTCATTTCACCCTTTCCCTAACTTACTAAAAGCCTGAAGTCTATTAGGAGCTGCAACCCCCTACTTCCAAGCTAATTAAAGTGGTAGAGGCTTAATCCCCAGAGTGGAGGCTCAGTGTGAGAAAGGTAATTTGTCTGTCCAGAACAAAGATGCGGCAGCAGCCAGCGAGCATATTTAATAAATGAGCAACAAATGTCCTCTACGATGGACACACACACAACGTCAATTATGTAACTACGGGGCGGGGTGGGGGGGAACTGCGAAGGGGTATGTAAACTAGAACCCTCGCTAAATTTTCTTCTGACCAAAGAGATGTGATCTCTTATTTTACTGAAAAGCACAGATTATTCTAGATGAAACCATCACTCCTGAGTGGAAGAAAGAATTCCAGAGCAGGCAAAAAATTTACCAACCCCTCCCCAAAAAACCCCACAATTCTTGATTCTATTTACATAACTCTCTCTCTACAAGGCAGTATTCTCCTGAGGGGAGCCAAGTCTCCTTCAGACAATATAGGCTATAACATTTTGTAGATCCTAGAACAAGAGTGGTCTGAGATTTCAGTCAGAGAGACTGTATGATTTAAGAGCTTAAGATTATTTTTTCTCAGAACATACAAAAGCCAATGGTGCAGAACAACAACTAAACTATACATCCCAGACGCTGGGAACAAATTTCAGGAGGATAAAAGTTGAAAGGGGCCAGATGATGGGGGCCTATACTTTCCATACAATTTTAGCTGCCTTTAAAGAACGGATGTACAAATAATCAACTCATTACTTTTCAGCCAGAGGATGTTTGGGTATATTTATTATGCATCATGCGCTAAAAACGTAATTGGTTCTGTGAACAGAAGGAAAATGGCCAAAATTAATGTCCAATTTTCCCCACCAAAAATATAGAGAATGAGAGAGAAGAAAATAATAAAATGGAGCTATTTGTCATTTCTCCCCATCTCATCTCCTCCAGAAAAGAAACGCCGCAGGGTTTGGGGAAAATCATTTTAAAGCATTCTTCAGGTCCAAAAAGCAGTTTATGATTCCACCAGGAAGTATGTTTTCATTACTTCTTCCCCCTTGCCCTCTCATTAATATCTCTCTGGACCACATTCAGCCTACCCCAAACGTTTATTTACAAAAACTACCTTGTGAATTGACTGTGCTCATGGTGAGCTGAGCACCAAGGGCAAAAATGTAAGACATTTAGGCCAACGGGGATATGTTCTTAATTAACATCACCCCCAAAACACAGCTTCTCACCAATGTCTGACAAGAACACATCCTTAAGTTATATTTCCTTATTCCTTTTAAGAACTATTCATTTTTGAAGGCCACCTGTCTCCTTTTAAAAGGCTTCCAACATTAAAATACACGCCGGTAGGCTCTTTTTCACTGCCTCATATATTCTGTGTTCCAAAATGAACGCCCTACCTCTCCCACCCTGCAAAAGGTATGGACTTATATGAAAGGCACAATACTTGCAATCTCGTAAACACGTAAACCAGACTTTGCTCAAATTTTCCTCCCTAACACCTCCCAATTTACATCATCATTTTTTTTTTTTCTGGTACGCGGGCCTCTCACTGTTGTGGCCTCTCCCGTTGCGGAGCACAGGCTCTGGACGCGCAGGCTCAGCAGCCATGGCTCACGGGCCCAGCCGCTCTGCGGCATGTGGGATCTTCCTGGACCGGGGCACGAACCCGTATCCCCTGCATCGGCAGGCGGACTCTCAACCACTGCGCCACCAGGGAAGCCCTTTACATCATCTTATACTCAGTAAGATGGTACTGTGAGACGCTGCTCGTACTTATTACGTGTCTGTGTACTTAGTCCCTGGCTAACACTGCTATGGCCTGTATTCAGTCTGACTACATTTTCCATCTTATCTCTACATCCTTCAATTCTCACCATGCACGTTGGTGAGCTGTATCATTTTTTATGCCTTGCTAAGTCAGGGAAAGAAATGGTATAAAAGCAGCAACAAACTTAAGATATCATTTGTAGAGAAACTAAGCTTTTACCTTGGGGGGGTGGATTTTATTCCTGTACTTTTTTTTGGCTACCAAGTATAACTACAAATGGCTTTGCTTCTACATGAAATGGGTATCTCAAAATATTTGTTACCCATTCATTGTCCTCAACTCAGCCCTATAGATTCACTTAATTACAACTGAAACCACGAAGGTCTGTAAGTATTTATATGTATTGGCACTCCTTAAAGAAGCCTGAACTGGCTCATCAATGGTGACTGATTAATTTGCAATAAAAAATTAGATTTCCGTTCTTAAAATAGTATTCTATGCAGTTCCCATATTAGTAAATAAGGAAAACTGTACACATTTTGATGCAATTAACCTTTACCTAATAAAGCAATGGAAAATACATTTAAAATCATTCCATAAACTTGAGTAAGGGAAAATGATAAAAATAAGCATTAAAATATGGCAGTATAATTTAAAATTTTTCAAATATTAGTCATTTTCCCTGTACACAGCATTAAGAAAATGCATTACGGAAGACAAAGAAGCCTAATATTTTTTCCTGAGATTTTTGAAGCTCGCTAAATTCCTATTTGCAGATAAATGTTGTTTTTTGTGATCCCTACAACAGACATTAATGAAGTTCCTATTGTAAATCCATAAAGAATTACCAAGTGAAGTGTGCACTTTTTGTTTCAATGCAATAACTCAGTGCTGTGTGATTGCCTGGGTTAATGATGAAAAAGTCAAACATACTATCAGAGCTGATGGAAAAATCTATCACCAATCTGAAATTAAAATTCATCTGTGGTCAATAAGATTTAATATCCATGCAAGTGGTGCTGTAAAGAGTAAATGAATCAATGTCATCAATACATAATCAGTATGAAATATGATGTGAATAAAATTATGTGCACGAGTCATACATTTCACTCTTTTCTGGGCCAGTGTGGAATGAACAGTCTCTTAACTGAAGGTTGACAGTAATTGTTACAAATTAGGCACAGCAGTTATCAAAATGCACTCACTTGCATAGCTATAGGACTTACTAAGGAGATTAAAATAGATCTGAAACTATACAGTACTGCAGGTGCTGGACAACTGTTGATCACCCATTTTCCCTCTGGAGTGCCCTCTAATAACATGATTCGTACATTTGTATAATTTCCTCGTTTCTAACTCTGGTCCAAAAACTTTCCAGTTGTGGATCGAGAATCAAGACATTTAATCTTTAATGATCAGCAAGAGCTAGAACTTTTAAAAAAAAGTTGTAACTTACTCAAACATTATGGGACTACCAATCAACAAAAATGCTCTCCTTTGGAATTCCAGAATGTTTTGTAAAACTGCTCTTCTAAGATTCAAAGCACCGTAAATTGGGTTAGGAAGGCAGGTGTCCAGATTGCTATTACTAATGCAGAAATCATTCTTTCATGACAAAGACATTTATTCCCCCTTCCTACCAAAAATGTTCTAATTCCCCCCGCCCCGACAATAACCTAGTCACATCGTATTTCTGAATTTCAAAATTGTCAAGTGGGATAAACAACTGGTCGTAGGCAAGTTTTACATTCTGCCTGACTCTGCATGTGATAATGTGTTCAACATTGGTAAAGCTACAGCTATAATTAAGCCAGGATTTTTTTCACCACAAAAGATTCATGATTTAACCCATCAATTCCTCTATTTCTGAACCGTGTATGTATGAGTAGTCTACATTTCTTTAAAAGGGCACGCAAAAACACAACCACCTAGGAAAACTCCCTCACTAGACGAAGAGGTTGAACCTTCCAACTAGGTATTCACCTTCTGGTCTGGCAGTAGTGGATTGCTCTGAAGTGAATTCAAATGGCCATTGATGAGAGCTGTAGGTCTATCATGTTCACAAAATAAACTGCCATTGATGTAGTGAAACCGATCTCCTGGGACCAGGCGATTCCGGCAGGTAGAGCATGTAAAACACTGAAAGGAAAAAGCAAATCCACTGAAAACAAGTACAAATTAAGTCTTTCTTGGTCACAAGTTTATAAACTGTTTTTAAGCAGGTATCTGTCAAGTACAGAGAGCCACTTATGGCTTAGTGTTTTCTTTCCTTCAACATGATTCTGGAAAAGAGTAAGCCAAAATGCAAGAAACTGGATCAAGCTAAAGGGGAAAAGCGACAAACAGGTGCGTGCTTCTGTGGCATGGGGGAAGTGGCATGGGTGGATGTGTAATCATCACTGCCACATAACAATTTCAGTGGATTCCTTCCATGTTTGCGGCTTGAGAAAACAGGGTTCCTACTAAGGAGACATGCTTTGTCTCCATGTAGGAAAGTTATGGTTCTTTTAAAAAACAGAGGAGGAGCAGATGCTACCTTCAGATGATACACATTGCCTTGGGCCCTCATGACGAGTTCGCTCGCAGGAATAGACTGTCCACAAGCGCTGCAAGCACCGCTATTCCCAAATAACCTGAAACAAAGATGACGGGGACACCAATGAATAATCCCAAACCAAGGAAAGAGAAAGAAATCCCCAGCCTCTGGCCCTCCCTTTGGAATGCATTTGACAGAGACTGAATGCTTAGGCTCCGGCCTCAAATTTTATGAGTGATTTACATAATCTGGGAAAAATCCTTTTGGGGGGGGTGGTCACAGCTAACTTCTCCCTACCGCAGAGGAAGAGGGTGCCCTGGGTTTCAACAAAATATTGACTTACACCTCTAGCAAATATGAAACAATTCTGTTCTACACACATTTTATCAGATTACTGAGTTCATCATTAAAAAAAAGATACAATTCATGCCTGAAGTTTAAATGTATTGTGTCCTTGAAATTATGTGAAGAACTCTTTTGTACTTTAATCATATCTTGAGATATGAGTCATCAAAAGGGTTAAGAGGATTTGATTGTATATCTAAGAAGACATCATGCTCAGTGTATTGAAACTCCCGTAAACCTCCATCAGTGCAGACTTTCCATTAGAAACTCTCTGCTATCCAGGTTGATATATAATGTGTATGGGTTAACCTTTTCAATCATGGTGTCAACACTTAAGATTTGCCTCTGCTCATCTCTTTCATCCTAACCTTCTCTCTCTCTTGATAATGAAATGCTTGCTCCAACTTCCCTCTATCTGCTCCTGAGTCCACAATTTAGATTACTTCATCTCTGCTAGCAACAAACTGAATGAAATTTCGATTTGAGCAGAAAGTAATTTACCGGGATCTGGACCCATTTGTCATCATATCTCTCTGGGTGTTTGCTGTATCACTGCAGTTTTCCTATGCAATCAAATGAGACCACAACATCTGCCATGGGGGGAGGAGGGGGAGAAGAAGAAGTCTGCAGAGGAGGGGAAAGCTCAAGGAAGTGCGGTGTACTGAAGAAAAAGATATACATAATTCCTTACATCCTTCCACAGGCATGACAAAATATTTTAACGAACACCGAACTTTGGCTTTTATGAAATCCGTCGACTCAAACTGGGAAGCTTTATTTGCTTTTGGGCTTCCCTCTTTAATATCCACAAATATTTATTAAACAGACCAAAATGATTTCACATTGAAAGGTGGTATCGGAACGAGTAAGCAGGGTCAGAGAGGCACTTTTCAACAATGAAAAACAAAGTAATAGGACTTACAAACTAACATATCGGTGTCATAATACATATTAATACTTGCATTTCTTCCTTGTCCAAAGAAAGTCATAAAATGCAGTTTGTGTCAAACCATGAGACAGCCTCCTATAGAACACCCCGTAATCTGAATGATTGTGGCATGCCTCTATATAAAAATAATTGCTTTGAGTTTTCAGAATCTGGTCTTGCAGAAGAGGCTTGTCATGTTCAAACTACTAATTTGCTGTCGCCACTTTATTGAAAATAGCCTGTAAGTTGTTATTAAATGTATCGACTGAACGACAGGGAGAGTAGTAAAACTGCCCCTTAAGATGGCTTTTAATAGGAAGCCCAAGAAACAAATTTTGCAGCAGCATCGATTTGAAGAGTTCAATCAAAACTCCATTTCAAAACTAATTAGTGTGAGATCAACAACACATTGACACGTTCTTACAGAATCAGAACAGTTACAGAGAGAAAGCTGAAATAATACACTGTCAGGACCTCTAGCTGCAGGACCGCACCGTGTGGGAGCTCAGGGGCCGCTGGCCTGCCATTTCCTAACACTGGACCATTTCAGGAGCATCGATGAAGCCTCCCGGAGTCTCACCCACAGCATCCTGCGAGTGTGGGTTGTCACTGCTGCCACGAGAGGGTTCTCAGAAGGGTGAGGTGGCCAGAGAATTAGCATTGCCAGGGGGAGTTTCCAGTCAACAGCAGGGCTATTTCAATCCCCAAAAGGGGTACCAACTCAAACACTTCAGGTAAGAATAAAATTAAAAACCTGTCGATGTAGCCAAAAACATGCTGAGGATAAAAGGGGGGCGGTGTAGATTAAGGGGGTAGGGAACAGAATCCTACCTGAGCTAAGGACCAAATATCCTCTTACAGCAACCCAGAAGTATTTTAATGGCTAGGAGTCTATAATTATGGCTGCCACTACCAACAGGTACA
Source organism: Aethalodelphis obliquidens (assembly GCF_003676395.1). NCBI lineage: Eukaryota > Metazoa > Chordata > Mammalia > Artiodactyla > Delphinidae > Aethalodelphis > Aethalodelphis obliquidens. The sequence goes on along the minus strand of NW_020837957.1, from coordinate 23,562,039 downwards.
CAGTGACACTCCATCTCAAAAATACCCTTTCACAGTACCAATCTGATTACCCAACCTAAGTGTTCATTTATTTAACAATTCACCCTGAGTAAAGTCAGCTGTATGTCTTCAATGTCTAAGGGCAGTTGTATGGAATCCAAAAGCTTTTCATACATCTCATTTTCTCCAGCACCACTTTCACAACCTTTCAGGGAACAATCAGCCACAAAATCACGGGATTCCTAAAGTGTCAGAAATTACAGTTACAAAGTTTGAAAATGACCAAGATCTACCCAGGACTGATGTGCTATTGAACAACATTATTAATGGAGTTTAATATCTTTCCGTGCCTACAGCTTTAAGGCTGCCTCAGAGCAGAAAACTTACATGTCTAAACACACTTTAATCCCTTTTACCAGAGAGGAAGGCTACCATTAGAATTCCACCCTTTTTTCTGAAAAGTTGTGTGTGTGTGTGTGTGTGTGTGTGTGTGTGTGTGTGTGTGTTTTAACAACGTTTCTGTGCACTGGAGAGTTAATTATCTAACCAGGGGGACTGTCCAGGACAGTGTTTGATTTAAAAGGCTTGAGGCTTTAGGTGCTCAATTAAGTAGCTATCGTCTCAGACTGGACTATAATGGGCTCTTTTCTCTTTAACTCAAGCAACGGGGAGATATACCCCAGGTCAGGCTAATTAAAGCCAGGGGAGTCTTTAATTGTGATGACAGAATCGGTTTCAGTTTCCTTTCTTTGGGTCCTCAGTCCAAGAAGGTCGTTAATATTTCAGCATTTGGGCAATGCAATCAATCACAAACATCAAGAGGTTACTTACATGGGGAAAAGGGAAAAGAAGGAAAGAAATCCCACCAAACCTCTACACTTTAGAGGTGCTCTGCTCCTATGAAAAGTACCATGTAGTGCTAGTACTGTTTGCCAGCTCCAACTCTCCTTGCTGACAGAGATGGAGAGCAAGTTGTATTTTTAGTTCAGTAATAATACTTAGCATCTTTCCCTAACTTCAACGACCAATAGGTGAGCCTACTTGCAACTGGTTACTTCAAGCAAAATACACACGATACGGAGCATTACCTGGCTGTTTTCTAAACCGCTTTCAGGCAAGGAGAGGTAGGTTTCTAAGTGTGGCTGAAAGGTATACATTTGTACCTACAAGTAAATATCAGCAACCTATCTGAGGAGAAAAATGCACATCCACAGCTACCGACCCAGAAGCAATTGGTTTTCCAGCAGGTTCCTATATTTAATCTAAATTCTGCACCGGCTATATTAAATGTAACAAAGAAAATGCAACCCAGAAATTATGCCTGGAGCCAAGTCCATTAAAAGTACTTCGGAATAACTAGAGACCAAGCACCTTAAAAGCACCAGAAGCTATTGATACTTAAGAGGGGGGCTGTGAATAATCGCAACTGATGCGTTAGAGAGGGGAGGGAGAAAAAAAAAAAAATCAGCCAAATTACGCTTGGTTAATTCAGAGTAACAGATCTGCCCCCAAGTGAATTGGAGGCCTTGAATTAATTCTGTTATGACAAATCAAGATAAACGTTCCCCCTAAATTGCATGCGATTTAATTAATTTTTGAGATCCTAGGGTTTTTTTTTCCTAGCTAATAGTTCACATGCTCCTGTGCTGTCACTGTGCTTGAGTGGGCAGACTTCAAAGTGATATTAAATAACCAACTATTAGATTTACCTAGCACGTCCTATTGGAAAAGTGCCATTTAATTACCTAGCCTGTTCAATTAAAGGGACAGCATTCTCTGAATATAGCAGCTTGCTGTTGATTACCAGGGAAATGAACTCGCTGTCTGGCGGCGCCTCCGTTCCTAACGCTACCCGCTCCCGAAACGCACCCTCCACCACCAACCACCACCAATCCCCCCGCCCCGGGCCCCCACCCCCAGCTGCGCGGCGCTCACTGCGGCTGCGGGCGCCACGTGAACCTCCCGAGCGGAGCCCGGGGAGAGAAAGCGCTACCCGCTCGTCCGGCTCCCGCCCTGCGCTCGCCCCCTCGCGGGCCCGAGGCTGCCGGCCGGCCGGGCGCCTGAACTGCGGCCTCAGGCGCCGTCAGCCCCCAGCCCGGCCCCCGCCCGGCCGAGCGAGCGAGCGAGCGAGCGAGCGAGACCCGGCACGCCGAGAACCACCACCCGAGCTTCCGGCGCGTAGCCTCGCCTCCCCGGACCTGGAGCCCCACCCGTCGATCTCCGAACTTCCTCCTCTTGCTGCACTTTCCGCGCCAGTCTTCTGGCCCGCGGTGGGGGTGGATGAAGGAGGACTCGAAGAAAGAGAATCGGAGTTTCTGAAGCTACTTGGTGGCGCTGGGATTGAGCTGGGGGGTCGGGAACCCGGGGGGAAGGGGGAGGACGCGCTTCCAAGGTTCAACGACTTTTGTAATTTTGCTAGGTGGCGGGGCCAGGCCGGCGTTGGCCCCTTTAAGATCCACCCTCCCTTTCCTCTCCCCTCCCCCCTTGTCTATCCCTCCCTCTCTTAGAGGCCAATTTTGTTAATTAAATGTTTTGTTTGCAACGCAGCTCTCATTCATTGCGGACACGTCATTCGGAGCAGATCTAAGCCAGAGACCAGATCTCATTAGATAAAGCCCATCAAAACTAAGAAAATGGAGGAGCCACTAATTAAAGCTTTTAATTGTGCGGATTCGCTGCAGCAAGGCAGCCGCTTTATCTGAAATCTTGGAGGGAGGAGAGGCAGAAGCCCAGCTCTGCCCAAACGACACTTGGTCGCGCAGGGGGAAGGGGCTGGGGAAAAGCAGCACCACCCACCCCTTCCCCCCCACAACCCCCTCCCCTCCGGGCCCCTCCCAGCTCTCCCAAAGCTTTTTAGCCAGATCTTGCTGGTTTTCAAAAAGCCACAACCTCAAAGTCAGACAGTTTAAAAGCCCCTTAATAAATCGCTCTGTGGTCCCAGCTGGGGCCGAAGAGCCAAAGGGTCCCCTTCACCTGGCGGCCGGCGAGCGGATTAGTCCCGCTCCTCAGCGGCCGTCCCTGCAGAACTGAAAGCTCCTCCAACAAGTGGACTGAAGGGAGACTGAGGAGGGAGTGGCTGAAAGGAAAGGGAACGCGCAGCCTCCCCACCTTCCCACCCTTTCGGCATCTTGGTGGGCAGAAGGAACACTGAAGAAAGACTTAGGAGATCCCTTAAACTTGGTGGGTGAGAGGGGGGTGTCTGCTGCTGAGCCCTGAGCAGTGTGAGGAAAGGATCAATTGGGTACTGAGCTAGAACTCCGCTCTCCCGAACAAATCTAAGGTCCTCAGGGTAGCCTCCAGTTCAACAGCAAGCGTGGTTCCAGTTTTCAAAGTCAGGAAAAAAGAAAGAAAGGGAGAATATGGACCCAGTTAATTAAGTCTTGGGGCTGGGCACACATCCTCCATTGCTCCATTAAGCCAACAGAAAAACACCAAATGGGCATTTATATTTGTTCCCAAGAATAGGGAAAGGAATGGAAGTGATTCCCAGGAAGCCACTTGCCTAAACTTGTCCTGAGGGAATGCAAGTGGACCCATCTTCTTTTTAATTAGTGGTAATCAGAAGCGAAGGTCTTCTGAAGGCACTTGGAAAAGAGATGAATCTGTACCATTCACTGCTTCTGAACAGCACTGTCAATTTTTCCCCTTTAAACCACCCTCCTTCTTACCAGTTTTGCTCTCTAATTACAGTACTGTCAAAGCTCATGGCATTGCTTGGAAGGAGGACCAGAAAGCATTATACCCACGCTGCTGCTGATTTTCCAACGTTTACTTCTAAAAGAACACTTCGTGAAATTAATGCTGCCACCTTAATTTAAAAATAAAAGCCCTCTCCCTTCCTGTATTTCTTTTACTTGGCTGATTGAGGAGGCCAGCAAAGAGGACATAGGTTGCATTACTGGAATAACCAAATATCATCTTATTCCATCATTTACACTAATGATATCACTGGGGTAAACATACCCATACTCAGCTCCAAACTGCACTGGGATCTTCTGCAGTTTTAGATGCAGAGTCAGGGAATCACAATGGAGCTAAACTTTGAACAAAATACCTCATCTATTGATTCACCCTCATTGAAGAAAGGGCAAAAATTTTCTAATCTCTATAAAGAAAATGGTTTAGGGCACAAATTTTAATAGAACGCATTTCTTAAAAGTGAGTGGTTGTCTAGTATCAACCGTGTGCGTGTGGGTTTGTTTTTTTTTTTTTTTTTAATTACTGGATGTTGAAACAGAACACCTCCTAGAAGCATTCATGTGCATCAGTCTATCAAACCATTTACTCAAATTAAATGTGTAATCCTTCAAATGCCTCCTTTCAAATTAATGAGTTTAAGTAGCTTGAGTTCACCTGAAAAGATCCTATAGGCACCTGACCTCCTGAATTCTTTCCATTAATTGCACTGAAACTTGTTGGAAAAAGGCTGCTTACATGGGCATATGAATGTTCCTATACATTGCTTTAAAATGCAAGATTAGTATAATTCTATAGCCTCTTTTCCTAAATCTCTTTTGGGGATCAAGGGTAGTGATACAAATGACAACAACAAAAAACCCAAAATCTGAACATTCCTCAATTGAACTACAAATTCTACATCACAAACCACACACTAACACTTGAGTATTGCGAGCCTTCAAGTAACAATATATAAAGAGAAACATTACCATTAAGTTTTTTTTTTTTTCTTGTTCGGGTTTCTTTGCTATAAGAAGAATGACAAGTCTTTAAACCGATGGGCAATCAGCATTTTTCACAAGGAGCACAAAGAATGAGTCAGTTTTCCACTCAAAAAAGTTTAAAGGTGCTTACGTAAATATCATAATCAGCCATCACCATATCATTTCTCACTACCCACACTTAAATTTTTAAATCAGTCTTTTGTCTCCCAAGTTCCTATGTTGGTCCCTACCTTGCTTTAAGAAAGCAGCTTAACTCCCACTTGAAAGGTTTATTTTTAGTGGAGGGTCCAACTGCGGCTGACCACGTGAAATCCTGGTCGCGAGGATCCTGGTCCCAACCTTTGCACACCTAGCAGCCCAGTCCCCCCAGATGCGCAGTTTTTACTTCGTGTGGCCTTTGCCGTTAATTTGCCACTAAATATTGGAAGATTAACACATGCTTCTTTAACCCCTTAAATTTCGGCCAACCAGGTTTTTGAGGTGAAGGCTACACTGTATTCTGAGATGCCCTGCTCCTTTCTTTAAAACCCTTGGTAACCTTTGGCCTTGCCATTGCTCTGCCCGCCCATGTCGGGGAAAGGCAGCCAAGTCTTACCTAATGTAGTCATTTCTGCAAAGGATCATGCCGCTCTTGGTGTAACAGGACGTGCCGATGTCGCCCAGCTGCGCCTGGCAGCAGGAACACTTGAGGCACCGGCTGTGCCAGTAGCTGTCCATGGCATAGAGCAGAAAGCGGTCCGCAATCTTGCCTCCGCAGCCTGCGCACCGCTTCCAGGAGAGGGAGCCGGCCGTAACCGGGGGCGGCTGTGAGCTGCTGCCCGGATTCACCATGGTCTGCAGAAGGCGGGAAGGGGACAGGGAGAGAGAGACAAAACAGGGGCGATGCAAAAGTTAGTACTCGCCGCGCGAGTGAGCGAATCCGTCCCCCGCCAGCCCCCAGAGTTGCTGGAAGGAAGCAGCAGGGCAAGGGCGGGAAGGAGGATGAGGGGGAGAGGGAAGGAGGGAGGCTTGCCGGCAGCAGCCGCCTGTTTACTTTTCTCAAGCTTTGTTCTGGGGCCACGAGCTCCTCTCAACTTTCCAGCGCCCGCCGCCGCTGACAATTTCAGCTCGGGTACTGTCAAAACTCAAGAGAGCGAGGCTCCGCGGCGCGCTCCTCCCCTCGCGGCGCCTCCTCCCGGCCCCCGCCTCCGCCCACTGCCCCCTCCTCCGCCGCCCGCCTCCAGCAAATGAGGGTCAAACCCACCCACCGCCTCGCCCGGCCCCTCCCGGGGCCCCGCTGAGCCCCGAGCGCTAGTCGAGGGGAGTGAGAGGCGGCCCCCGCCGGAGCCACGTTCCCTCCCGAGCTCTGCCCGGGGAAGTGCAGCTGCAGTTCACAAGTTGGAAATAGTTCGGCTTTCTGAAAGGGAAGGAGGGAAGAACCGGCGGAGGGGAGATGGAGAGAGTGGTGGTGGGAGGGGAAGCGAGGGGACTTCGGGGGGGGGGGGGGGCGGGGGGGGGGGGGGGGGGTGCGGTGTGTAAAGTTGCGAAACTGGTTTTTCTTATTTTAAACAGCACCTTTCACATGCCATTGTGGTGACCGCCATCTCCTATTATTGTTCCAAATCTCATTTCATTTTGAAGATCAATGAGTGTTTTCTCTGCGTTTGCAGGACACAGGCAAGAATAATAGATCATTGAACTTTAGGATGCCTGTTAACTTCCTATACAAACACTCTCCACTTTGGTCTCACTAATCTGCCCTTGATCAGCAATTTAAATGGTAGAGCTTTGTTCCTCCAAAAGGGTGAGGGGTACGTTACTGATAATATGTGAGAAGGCACTGTTAAAGGATGCACAAGTTATATCTTGAGCCAGACCTACTGTCACCAAAAACTGCTTTTAAAAATTCCCCACTCTTTCTAATGAATGTCACGAGAGAAACAACTGGGGTCTAATATAGGAATCAATTTATAAAGCTTAGCCTAAACCGATTAATTTGTTGCCTCCAATCCTGAGTCCAATAAAGTCCTAGTGTTCCTCCAGTCACTTATTCTATAAAAAGATCAAGTTATTTACTGCCAATTAAGCAGCCTGTTTTGTCTTTGTCCTCTGTAAGCCGAGAGTGTGGGCTCCCCCCGAGGCTCCCGGCTATCTGCTCAAGACATTCAGCTGATACCTCAGAAGCGAGAGGACGAACTTTGCCTGTCCCCGGCCCAACTTGGCTGCTGCAAAAAAACGAGGGGAAGGGAACGAAACAAGGACTTGTGTTCCTTAAATAGGCCGATTTTAAACACATTTCCTCCGAAAGAGTCCCGGAACGTGTGTCCAGTGACCGCACAATAAACCAGAATAAGAACTGCACCAATTAAGCTGTAACAAAACCCTGAGACTTTGGAAACAGGACCACTCTAAAACCCATTAGCATTGCATTTAACCGAATGCATCATACCTTTATGTAAATTGATTTATCTGATGCATTTACTCGAGGAATTGCTTTTTGTTACAATTTCAGCCCTAACCCAAATGAATCTGCATTTCCTGCCCTAGGTCTTTAAACTGCCCACCCCCGCCCAACGTTTTAATCGCTCTGAATTCCTTTTTAAAAGAGGAGGAGGGAGGAGATTCCAAGCTCTTCCCCGCCCCCATCTTTGGTGAGAGGTAAATATATATGTATATTTTTTTTGAAAAGGAAACATTACACTGAGAAAAGCATCCAGTAACCCCATTAGCTAAAGCTCTTAAGGACAAGCAATACCTTAATGCTGATTAAATCTAAAAGAGATGAATCAAGACGACTGACCAGAAACTGACTCCCCTGATAACTAAGGACGGGCCCTCATCAAGTTTCATTTAGAGTTGGAAAAAAAAAGAAAGCTTTTAAGTTAAATAGGCTTATACTCTAGTAATTACATAGCCAAGCAATTTAGGTCCTGAGGTAGTCTGTGAAATAGAAAGCAGAACTGGCAGCTAGAGGCAAAATCTGCCCCCCTTTAACAACGTCTCTGGTGTTTTTTAATGGAGACCAAGGGAGGGACAAACGTAGCGCTGACAATTTGTAGTACAAAAATGGATGCTTAATTCATGTCTTGATTTTAATTAGGTGATTCACCGGATTTCTCCTGGATTGGAACAAAAGACTTATAAGCCAAGAGGAATTTTTTAAAAGAACCAGCAATACCGAATCCTGCTCACTTAGATCCTTTCTGCCACTGTTTCAAAAATAGTGGTGGGGTGCGGGGGGTAAGGTCGGGACTATTTTCCCCACACTACTTCTCAGACTTCAACGCTTAAAGCACCTCCTGCCTCTCCCTTTGGAACTGAATATATCCCCACACGCCTCCAAGGTCCCCACCAGCCCCGTCTCCAAGAAGAACCCTTTTGTAAGCAGGAACCGCTACAAAGCTGGCGGCCCGGGGCTGCCCTCCGTCCTAGCTCGCAGGCCGGCCTCGGTAGTTTCGGACTCGCGCATTATCTAAGCCGACGTATTGTTTACTTGCAATTTGGGACGGTCAAGGGAAGGAAGCCAAAGAAAACAGCCCCGGCCCAAATCGCCCCCCTCCTCCTTCTCCCCCCCCTCCCTGCCCGCGGCTCTCCAGCCGTCCCCTTACCTGCTTTTCCCCTATATTGCAATATTGCGAGAGGCGGCGGCGGCGAAATTCGTGAGAAGCCGCTCGGCTTCCAAGGAAGGGGCGCCTTGGCTGGCGGAGGTGGAGGGAGAGGGGGGGATGTTCTCGCAGAAGCAGGAAAGGGGAGGAGGGGGCTAAGGGCTGCTTTTCTTTTCTTTTTTTTAACGCGCTGCTCTGAGGCTGGGTTAGGGGGCCCCGCGTAAGTGGCAGGCGCCGGGAAGCAGAAGCGTCAGTCTCGGTCCTCGTCGTTCTTCTCCGCCTCCGGCTCCGCGCGAGCAGCTGCAGGAGCCCTCGGCCCGCGCGGCGCGGCGCAGCGGCAGCAACTGCTGCAATCGCTGCTGCAAGTTTGGCAATGTGGCTTCACTTTGTATATTCCCCCGCCCGGAGGCCCCCGCCCCGCCCGCGCTCCTCCCGCTCCCCCTCCTACTCCTCCGCCTGCCTCCCTCCCGTGCGCCCGCCCGCCCGCTCGCTCCGGGCTGCTGGCGGCGACGGCCGCTCGGCCGAGCTTCCTGCACCTCCAGCCGGGGAGCGGCCACAGACACAACAGCCCCGGGAGCGGCGGCGGCGGCCGGCGCGAAGGCCGGGGGGCGGACGCGCCCAGGAGGCGGGGAGCTGCGGCCGGCGGGGTCCCGCGCGCCTGACCCTCGCCCCTGCCGGGGCTGCTGCTGCCCGGCTTGGAGGCGGCGGTGGCGGCGGCGCTGGCCTCTAACCGGCTCACTCGCTCCCTCCGCGGCTCTTACACATGTGTTACTGACAGAGCAAAATCCCAACTACTCCCAGGCTCTGCCGCCGACGTCAGCGACCCTCAGCCACTGGGCGGCCGGATTGTTCAGGCGGAATAATAAAACCTGCCAATCCGGGCAAGGACAAAGGGATGACTGAAACGAGACTCCGGGGGCGGGGGAGAGAGCGAGGCGGCTGAGCCGCCGGAGGCTGAAGCGGGGGAGGGCCCGAATCAGGTGGGGAGAAGTCCCTCGGGCGCCGCCGACCCCGCCGGCGCGGCCCCCCGTGGCCCGAGATGGCAGGCCGAGGCGCGGGGGCCACACCTGCCCTCCCTGCTCACGTGGCCCCTTCGGGACCCGCGCCCGCTCGCCCCTCGGGGATAGCCCGTCCTCGCGCCGAGAGGAGCCCCTTAGGAAACTTACTTCACATCTGTCTCAGAAATGGGCCTCTTCCTGTTGAGGTAGAAAAGCTTGGTCGAAATCTCAGGGCGGTGGACTTCACACACACGCAGAAGAGATGGTTTTTGAGGAGTTCTTTTGTTTTTGTTTTTTAAATTCACGATGTTAGAGATTTATGAACCTTAGTGGAAGTTTCATTAACAAGGTAGAAGCTTCTCCCCATCAACCTGAGTATAAACTAAGTGCCCAGTAGGCATTTCATAGGTATTTGTCAATTGCTGGTGGTAGAAAGATCACAGCCCTTACGTTCAAAGTTGAGGAAAACTTCAAGGGAAAAGCCTGGCCCCCTGTATCCACCCCACTGTAGAGGATGAGAGGCCAAATTTCTCGTAGCCCCCAGAGCGATGGAAGTTATTGCAAGATTCAAAATCTCACAGCCTCTGGAGAGTAAGAAAGGTTACTTCTAGTATAAATCAAGTTTTGAGGAATGCTATTAGGGTGGTAATCTGAGTGTCTCTTTCCAGGGCCGCAGCTCAGCCTAGATGCTTCAACTTTATCTGCTCTGCCAAATAGGTTTAATAAATCTCCGATCTGAGGCTAATATTAGGTCTGATTATTATTAGTAAGTTCCAGAGAGATTTTTCTGGTTGAAATTATCATGAAAGTGCAAAGCCCTTCTGCTGAGTATCATTAAGTAAAACCAGCCTTGTGGGACAAGTTTTCATACTGTATTACGCACAGTACTGCTAGATTGAGGAAAGAAACCTGCAGAAGAATCTGGCTAGACAATGCAGATGTTAAACATCTATGGTGTTAGTGTCTGTTTGGGGGATTTCTGTCTTTCAAACCATCAACATTAAGGCTGCAAAAGAAACTATAGTCATTGCCTACAATATCAAGCAGAAGACATTTTTAAATACCAGTTAGAATACTCCTTTCTTTATATTTCTAGCACCTCGAAATTAAATGGCTTACTTTTATTGATTGGAACTTAAAATTGCATTTTTATGATCAAGTCACTTTGTGAAAAACTTGATATGAAGTTTTTCATATGAAAAACTTTTTAAAAAAATCATTAAAACTATAATAATAATTAAAATATTCTGTACAGAAAACAGCTGCAGATGGGTGTGATTAAAGAAAGCCAACTTAAAAACATGTAATGTTCCTTGAAGTTTGGTAAAGAAAACTCAGTTAAACAAAAAGGGGAAAGGAACCCCGTAAACAAATAATACACATAATAATACAAATAATTCCCTTGGTCAGCTTCAGTTGTTAATAATTTATAATAATCAAAATGAGATAACACAAGATCTTAGTGAGCTGCAATTAAGTTATGATTTGTCATGTACAAGTAAATTTCCTGCTCTGGCCCTTCATTTTCTAATCCACAAATGAAGGAATTAAGCCAAATCGTCTTTATTTTTCCCTTCTTTAAAAAATGATTTTCTTATAGAACATATAATACATAGGTCTGGAATGAATTGTGGTACTTTAGTTATTTCCCAAAGTATGTGCTCCGAAATTAAATCTTTATTTTAAAACGAAATGTTAGAAAATAAATCAGACATCGGATATCACTGAGTAATTATCCAAAGGATTGTAGTTTTTGTGGAAGGAAAAGAAGAGAGAAGGATAGATAAAACTGTCAGTATAGATCTCTAGGCTTGCAGGGGCCTAGGAGGTAGTTTCAGTGTTTTGGCTCTGATTGTGTGTGGAGTGAGGACTTTACACATGTCCCTGTAGATTGGAGTGGGTGGGAGTATGTTACTGGAGACCTTTATTTGCTGATGCTGTGGTTATAGAAACACAAAAGCAGTAATGGCTAACAGTCTCTCTTCAGAGGGGTAGGAAATAAATTCATTCACTGTAATCAAAATTCAGGTGTACTTTAACCACAGCGCCACCTCTGGGTAGTCTTTATTTCTGCATTCCTTTCATTTAGCAGGCCTTTCTCATCTGGGTAGCGAGATGTTTGTGGTCTGAAAGGGCCAGCTTGAATGAGGTAGCAATGTTAATCTTTTATTTCCACTGATGCTAAACTTGCAAAAACTGTGTAAATACAAGTTCATTATGGGTAAGGCAGTTCTGTATTCAGGTGTTCTTCAAACGGATATAAAAGTGCTCAAAGTAATCCTGGTATATAGTAAAATTAACTAAATTCAAAATGATAGTGTTATAGTGTGCCCAGCAGTTCAAGAAACCTCAGCTGACGTCATACACTCATCATTTAACGACTCACCTACAATGAGAAATAAGAATACAGTGCTTTGGAAAAGAAAGAGAAACTCAAATTGTTTCTTTCTTGAATCCTAATTAAATGCAGGAACTATATTGATCTTAGATCAAGCCTTCATTCTCCCCACTCACCCCAAAATGATTTGTCCATACCTTCCCTTCTTCTCCTTTAAGTCCTCAAATCACAATCATTTTTTCCGTTCTCCAAGTGACAGTTCTCTGAGACTCTCCCGTGGACAGCCAGAGGTTCCACACAGACCCGTGTCACCTTCTGTGCCCTGAGAAAGGCCAGATTATTTGATGCTGATATGACAGCTTCCACGTCAAAGTGCCCCAGCTCCTTCTCAAGAAAAATATACTTTAACCTTTTAAAGTCAATGCAAAACTGTTTTTGAAGGCAGTCTTTTTAGAAAGGCATTTTTTAAAAAATCTGCCTACCATTATTGCTGCCATCGTAGAGATCCCTAGAAATCAAAAGATTCAGCCAAAGTGAATCTGAAAAGCTTGAATCCGGGGCAACAATTCCAAAATATAAAAGGTGTGGAGAGAAGAAGCAACGATAGTTACCAACAGATGTCATGAGGAAAGAGGAGGAGGAATGGCACTTAGGTCCCTGCCAGTTTTCGTGTTGGCTAGGGGGTGGAGAGGTACTGCACAGTGGTAGAGTCGGAGAGACTGCTGCAGCATTTCAGAATAGGGATTCATCTACAATATGACACAAATGAAATTATCTATGAAACAGAAACAGACTCACAGACATAGAGAACAGACTTGTGGTTGCCAGGGAGAAGCAGGGTCAGGGAGGGATGGATTGGGAGTTTGGGATTAGCAGATGCAAACTATTATATATCGAATGGACAAACAACAAGGTCCTACTGTCTAACACAGGGACCTATATTCAATATCCTGTGATAAAGTATAATGGAAAAGAATATGCGTGTGTGTGTAACTGAATCACTTTGCTGTACAGCAGAAATTAACACAACATTGTAAATCAAATGTACTTCAATAAAATAATTGGTTTTAAAAAAGATTAGGGGGCTTCCCTGGTGGCGCAGTGGTTGAGAGTCCGCCTGTCGATGCAGGGGACGTGGGTTAGTGCCCCGGTCCGGGAAGATCCCGCATGCCGCGGAGCGGCTGGGCGCGTGAGCCATGGCCACTGAGCCTGCGCGTCCGGAGCCTGTGCTCTGCAACAGGAGAGGCCACAGCAGTGAGAGGCCCGCGTACCGCAAAAAAAAAAATTAGGGATTCATAATGAACTCAACTTATCTAAAAGACTATACTTCAAATAACTATATCTTGGCTTTAAATATTGATAATACTTTAAATTCCCTGACTGCCCTTTGTTGGTATTTCTCAAAATCCCTTATAAATATCTCACTAACTGTTTCATGTGATAAAGGGGTAGGTTCTTGCTTTTTTAGAACATCTTTTTCTTTCTTTCTTTCTTTCTTTTTTTTTTAAAGCAATCCAAATGTCTACATTTGGTAAATGTCCCACCAAATTATGTTGATCAGTATTTAGGAAATTCTATCCTAACCTCTCCTTTATAGGGTAATATAAAAGCATAGTGAAAAAGTCAATTTCGTTGAAATAAAACAATTAGAAGATCACTGAGGAAAAGGAAACAGCATTGATACCGTATGATCAGAAATATAATTTACAACGTAGATTTTGCTTTTAATTATTCTACTTGATAAGGGCATTTGAAACTCCTGGAAATGATGGGAAAGGTGGAAAAGATGATGGGAAAGAAGAAAATACATCTGTGACACATTATTTTGTCTGACATAGCAAAGCCACTTTTATTATAGTGGCAAGAAATGACTCATTTTCTTCATACACGTTTATCAGGATAGGAACAGGACCTTAAAAATCCCCCAAATCTGCCTCAGAACTATCAGCAAATCTTCATCTATGAATATATTTCATAGTGGTGATATTATAGGAAAAATTACTTGGCTTACATCTGCTACCTCTTGCTAGGACTGAATTTTGTCAATAATATTCAAGCACAAGTGATATTCTGCATATATCATTGCAAATAAGTTATGAGACTATATATGTGAGTATGTTATTTGTTCATTAGGGTCCTCGAAATGGTCTACTGGGCCCACAGGCAATGCTTATTAAAGTCGAGTTAAATCTTACTATGGATAAATTAAATTTTGTAGTAGTTAAAAAAGAGGGTATGTAGATGACTGGGCCATTTGTGTATATGTGAGGTGGTTATTACTAAGAATATATATTAAAATTATAAATCCAGTAGAAAATAGCAATTCCATTTAACATTAATTACTGTTCCTCTCCAAGACGATGGAAATGAGCATTTATTGATAGAGAAACTAAAGCATTAAAGCATAATTCATTCCTGCTATGTTCCCACTTACAGTTCTTGGGAAAAGAAAGGCTAATAATTCGGAAATTGCAAGTACCCCAAACCACAGCTTCTTTAGTTAGTGTCACTTTTAATTATAGTATTGATATAATTAAGCTTTTTCTCTATGTAGATTTGTAATAAAATGTAATTTTTTAAAGTATAATACTGGTCTCTATTTGCTCACAAAAAAGTTGATGAAAATATGATAATATTTATTCATCTAATTATAATGAATAACCCTGGTGGAATTAGCAGAGTTCAATCCATAGCTGTCCATAGACTTGAAAAACACATATTTCTATTCTATACAGTGCCATAAATTCTTTAGAATAAAACGAACAACGAGATATGGATTTTTTTAAATAATAATAAAATTGGATAACTCAATTGACTAAAATGTGTTCCCTCCATGCAGAGGTACACATTATAACGTCATCATTTATATTTCTCAACATAAATCAAATTTCATAATAAAATTGTTTTTGATGAATCACCACTTCTTTTCTAGCTTCAAAACATTCTGACAGAGAAAGCAAATTTGTCGATTTCTCTGTATGATAAGAAATCACCGAAAATATATTTAAGACCTTTAGTCTAAGATGATCATTTGTGTGGTCAGGGGCAGGGGCAGGGAGAGTTTCCTTTAAAAGGAAAATATTCAAGCCATTTTAAAATTCGGGAAAGCAACTCAAGAAAAAAATAGACTTTCTTTCCAGTATTTTTTCAGAGCCATCTGTTGTGCTTTCTGACAATAGGGCCAGGAGAAGTCATTACGGAACAATACTCTGGAAACAATTTGCTGCAAAGAAAGAATGAAAACTTAAACAACACTACCTTTGTACACGTTTGTCCTAATTAGAGGGTTAAAACATCCAAGCATTGTACCCAGATGTCATTCTCTGTCCTGTTTTTATTGCTTTTCTCCACTGAGATAACACTTAGTGCTGCATTGAAATTTCTACTTACTGTTTGTGTCCAGTAGTAAATCCTGGCACATTATTGGAATATCTGCCTGTTATCAGCTCAGTCAGGGAATGAATTATTGACTATAACTCATTGCTGGGAAGACTACGTATGACACTCCAGTGAAGTTTTGATAATTTCTGGAAGTCATGGTAATTTATGGAAGGGGGGTTTTGATTGATCTCCCACCACCTATTTTGCACCTATCAGTAAATAGGACACGTATTGATGGCCTACTTGAACTGTATTAACAATATGAGGAATTCACAACTTAAGCATTTCTTTCTTTTTTTTTTTTTTTGTCAGTATGATTTCTACTAAAACAGTAACTCAGTTTCTATTAATTTTCTTTTGTGTGGTTTACCCATGGGAGTGGGGAAGCATGGATCTAGACTGTTGAATGCATAATATCAATATTGTAATAATTATTTAGGTATATTCCTCATTTGTAGTTGTACCAGCCCTGCCTTTTAGAAAGAAAGGCTTGAGACCTTTGGAACAGATGAGGATGGATCAGAACACATACTGAAAGATTTTAAAGGGTATCTTCAAGTGTTAGGAAATAGCTCATAGAACAAAAGAGAATTTTTTAAACTAACAGTCGGCAAGTTACTTACTATGTGAAAAAATGTTTGTAATATATTTTATATGAAATTTACAGATACCATTTAATATGATATGACTGTCAGCTTAAAGTCCATTTGTCAGGACATTAAATAATAATCACTAACAATCACAACTTTCTTTTAATTGAGGTTTATTTTCCTCCTGTCTTATTTTTGCTGCATTCTCCAAATTCAATTATTTCTCAGAGTAAACTCTACTAGACAAATGTTTCCTTTATTTCTTTCCTGAGTTTCCATCATTGAGATTTCATTATTGTTTTATTTACTACAACAATTGCTTCCCAGAAAAATAACCAGTATTTTCAACTCTTAAAATGTACCATGTAATAGAGCAAACAATATATATAATGCTTTAAAATCTAATGGTTATTTCCTAGATGACGTTGAAAGCATGTCTAGATTTCTAGAAATTTCAACTTATACCCAAATAGTCTTTAGTAATCTGATACAAAAGTAATGGTGTCTCTTGCCAGCTCAGTCAACATTGGGGGTGGGTAACTTGACTGAACACTTGGCTTAAAGAAAATAATTCTTTCTTCATTTTATCTTAATTTAGTAGCTTCTAGCAGTCATCTAAACAATCTTAAAATTAAAAGATAATGTTAATGGGAGAGACTGTTGTCATAGGATAATGGTTTCCTGCTGCTAGATTAATGCAGTGGCAATAATACTAGAGCATTTATTGAAAATAAAGGGAAAGACAAAGCCAGGAGATTTATTTTTAAAGCAGGTGTCATGGATCCTCTGACACTGTTGTGTTGTAGTTACTTCGTTTCAATGTTGCCAAATTGCTGAGGGAGAAGGATCCCTTTTCCTGATGGATGTGGGGTGGCAGAATGACACTGGCTGGTACCCCCATGACTGGAGAGTGTATTCTTTCTAACTAGAGGAACAGATTTGTTGTGATTCTTCCAATCAGAAGGCACCTTCTAACAGCCGTGCCATTTAAAGAAACAAACAGCAAAAATGCACAAATAAATGTGTCCTTTTCAAAAAAAAAAAGAAAAAAGAAAAAAACAGGCATCATCTACTTAACACAGTTATCAATCATTCTAGAAACATTAATAAGACTTTCCACATCGGTACCCCAAATACCTTGCTCTCCTGCAAGCCCCAGGAATGGCCTACAGGACAAAAGCTCTGTCCATGGATATTAGCCACTGTAGCCAGCTGTCCTGAATTTATCTTCTTTGAATACATATGATAATTTTGGACCGACTAATAGACTTCTCCAGGTGACATCCTCACAGGAATGCTGTGCTAGTCAGAATTCGAAAATGGCCCCCAAGATTCCAACTCCCTGGTGTACACACCCTGTATAATCCTTAAGTGTATAATCCTTAAGATTCGGGTTGCTATGTCGAGAACAAACTACATAGGATTTAGGCAAAAACGAAGAGACCACCAGACAAGAGGTTCTTGCAGTAATCACGCAAAGGATGATGGTGGCTTGAACCACAGTGATAGCAGAGGCGAGCTGAGAAGGGATCGGATTTCAGATATATTTTGAATATCTGAGGCAGATAGGACCATGGATTCTATTTCAAAATTTACAGTGATGAGTGCATGTGCCTTTGACAGTTCTTTTGTGCTTTCATGATTCATGACAGCTATAAATTCCCTTCTGCTGCTTCTGAGAAGTCGAGCAGGGCACCCCCGCCTCACCATCTCCCACCCCTGTATGACTGCCCTTCCCACATGCTGAGGTTATGTCAAAAATAGCCACAATATTGTTTTTCACTCAGATTTTCTATTTTAAATCAGAGGGAGAAATAATGAACGCTGAACCTCTCAATGTGTGCCAGACCCCGGGCTAAGTTCTTTCCATATAGCGAACCATTTAATCCTGTTAACAACCTGATATAAGGTATCATTGCCTCCATTTTAAAACTGAAGAAATGTGAATCATAAAAGTTAAGTGATTGCTCAAAACTTGGAATTCTGCAAAGCTTGCCAGGTTGAAGAAAACTTCCACAGTCCACCTGCATCTGCTAATAAATTAGTATGTAGGTTTGTACAACTTTAGTTTTTAAACCTGTGGTTCTCAGTCAGAGATGATTTTGCCCCCGGTAGACATTTGGCAATATCTGGAGACACTTTTGGTTGTCACAACTGGGAGGCGGGGATTGCTACTGGCATGAGTTGGTAAAGGCCAGGGATGCTTCTAAACATCCTACAAGGCATAGGAAAAGACCCCTATAATAAAGACTCATCTTGCCCAAAGTGTCAGCAGTGCTGCCAAGGTTGAGAAACCCGGCGCTAAACCACTGCTAGGTAATTAGACTGTCATAGTAGAAGTAACATCAGTTATAAAACTTTTATTAATAATCTTTTCATTAAGATGCTTAAAAATGAGGTTTCTGTAGTCAAACAATTTCAGTGGTCATTGGGGTGAAATTTACAGTTACCCAGGGAAATTTTACTAAGTATGGACGATTGGCACAATGTTCTGTGCATATAAGTTTTTGAGCTTATAAGAAAAAATGTTAGATACCTGAAGTAAAATGTTTAGTGGCTCCAAATTACAAAAGCAAAACCACAAAAATTAAAATTAATAAACATCGGGGCTTCCCTGGTGGCGCAGTGGTTGAGAGTCCGCCTGCCGATGCAGGGGACACGGGTTCGTGCCCCGGTCCGGGAAGATCCCACATGCCGCGGAGCGGCTGGGCCCGTGAGCCATGGCCGCTGAGCCTGCGCTCCGGAGCCTGTGCTCCGCAACGGGAGAGGCCACAACAGTGAGAGGCCCGCGTACAGCAAAAAAAAAAAAAAAAAAAAAAAAAAAAAAAAAAAAAAAAAAAAAAATTAATAAACATCCAAGTAAATGTCGACAAAGGTAACTGATTAACTTGACGCAGTTTAATTCACTTCTTATATAGGCACAACCAAATTCTATTTATTGTGGGATGTATTTTATGTGATTCAGGTAGATATTCTAGAAGTAAGGTTTCCTAGTAGATATTCTAAAAGTAAGGTTTCCTAGACTCTACAGAAGTATGATAATAGCTCTGAAGTCAACATTCTAAAGAGTGATATCAGGAAATGGGGCAAGACTGTACCTGAGTGAAGCGAGGTGCTGAGTCACGCCAAGATTTGGAGTAACACGTTTCAGGCAGCAGAAACAGCAAATGCAAAGGCCCTGCAGTGGGAATAAGCTTGGCATGCTCAATATAAACTGGTGTTGCTAGAATGAAATAATAGGGACAGAATGTGTAACAGATGATGTTGGAGAGAAAGACAGAGCCATTAAATTTTAATTTGAGCACAATGGGCAGCCATTGGAAATTGTTAAGCAAGGTAATACCATAATCAGATTTTTTTTAATTGACTGGGGAAGAATTGATGAAAGGGATTTGTGGTAGAAACAGCTACAAGTTTACCCCAGGATCCATTCTCTCCTTCCTCTTAGAAACAGAACCCCAATTTAAGCGGCATGCATCGCCACCTGGAATGAAAGACTACATTTCCCAACCTTCCCTTGCACGGAAGAGAAGGACCTTGTGACTAAGGTGTAGCCAATAAATAATATGTAAGGGGAAGTGGAGATAGGACTTCTACGAAAGTGTTTAAAGAGCTGATTCATCTGAGAAGGACCCCCTTTTTTTTTTTTTTGCGGTACGTGGGCCTCTCATTGTTGTGGCCTCTCCCGTTGCGGAGCACAGGCTCCGGACACGCAGGCTCAGCGGCCACGCTCACGGGCCCAGCCACTCTACGGCATGTGGGATCTTCCCGGACCGGGGCACGAACCCCTGTCCCCTGCATCGGCAGGCGGACTCTCAACCACTGCACCACCAGGGAAGCCCAAGGACCCTTTTTTTTACCCTCCATATTTCCTCCTTCCTTAGACCTGAAATGTGGACCTAATGGCTTAAGCTCCACCATGAGATGTCCTTGAGAATGGAAATGGTATACCAGCATGAAGCCCCGTACTGAGAAGATGGAGAGAGAGATAAAAGCCCTGGTGAAAGATGGGTCTCTGGTGACACTATGAAGTTACCAAAACAACGTTGGAATAGTTACTTCCAAACTTATGTGAGAGAGAAACAGAATTGGAACAAATTCTAAGTGACATAGGAGGCAAAAGTGGAAGCCAGTGAATAGTAAAGAGATGACTGCAGTGAAAGATAAAGTTGGTCTGGTGAATGGTGGGAGTAGTGAGAAGTATAAGATTCTCGATATACTTTGGAGGTAGTGTTAAGAGCACAGGTCGTATGCCCATGCACTGTGTGGGCAACTGGAGAGAGAGAAGGAAATCAAGGATAATCTCTAGTTCTCTGGCACGAGCTTGAATTGTTGTTCTTTTCTAAAACGGGTAAACCTGGAAAAGAAACAGGATTTGGGGGTAAATCAAGATTCCACTGGGGACCTAAACATAATAAGATTGAAATCCTCATTTAACATCCGTGCGATAAAGTGGAGAAGTAGCTTAGATATGAAAGTCTGAAGCTCATGGGAGAGGTCTGAACCGTAGAAATAAACCTGGAAGTTGTCAGTTTATACATGGTATTAAAACCATGAATGAGACCCTATAGAGTAAGTTTTGGTAAATAAAGGACCAATGGTTGAGTGGTAGGGAGCCCCAACTTTAGAGGTCATGAAGAGATGGAAGAGTCAGCCTAGGGCTATAAAAGAAAAGGCAATAAAGTGGGAGGAAAACCAGAGGCCGTGTGAAGAAGAAAATGTTCCGAAGTAGGACACTGGTCAAAATCTTTAAATGCTACTGAGCAGCTAAGACGACTGAGAAAAAATCATTGATTTGGCAAGATGACTTTATTGGGAAGAGAAGTGCCCAGTGAACTTCCTTCCCTCTTATGTCTCATTGGCTAAAATGAGGTCATATGCTCAGCCTAGACCAATCATGATTAAACCTCTGAGCTGGAAGAAAGAAATACCTTCCCTGGAATCAACGGATCTCAGTTCTGAAAAAAAAAAATCAGGACTTGATTAGCAGAGGAGTGGGTGCAGGGAAATAGCTGTTCATTGAGTAATGAACAGTGTCTGCCATAATACTTTTTTATTTTTACATAAAAATTCCAAACCTCATCACAGTTACAGCTGGTACTACATTTGGCACATGTAGTAACGTGATCTGGTGCTCTTCTTGCTGCTGCCATTGATCCTGTGATGAACTGATTGTCAGGCACTTGTATACTTTTAATTGCAAAATAATCACTCCCATCTTCAAGAAGTTCAACATGCCAAAGACTTCTAAAACTAAATAAAGATGCTGCCAAGTGAAAAAGGAATCAACTGCATGGTTTTTTTCTCACTAAAATACTAAAGCCACCTGCTTGTCAACCTCAGAAGAGTAAACACAGTTTGGTCACATGTGTAAAAGCTAAAAAGTTATTACTGACCAACTTTTGAGGAAATGTGATGGTGGGGGTTTTAAAACGCCTACAAGAGAATTCTCCATGTGAACCTTAAAATTCTGGGACCCTCAGCTTCTGTTTCTCCATTCTCATGTAAAAATCCTCTCACTTGTCTTTATAACGTTCCTTAAAGTTAAACATTCCATTGTCATTTGGCTCAAAGAAGAAGGTGGATTATGGGAACTAGCCTCTCTTACTTCTTCTCACTCTGCTGCCATATATGGCAATTGTGCTTATAAAATGAGTGAGTGGTATTGGGAAGCAGGAGTGCTGCCTTATTCACAAAAATTGTGACCCTGTGGGAGTAAACCTGGCCATATCCTCATAATAAACTATACATATAATACCACTACCTTAGAGCTGCTATGCTACGCAGTCTCTCTTAAGAAAGTCTGAAGACAGCGAAAGCTGCTGGAGCAAAACCGATAAGGAAATAATGACAGAGTGCCCACTATGTGAGAGCCAAGCATTTCACACTGTGCACAGCACTGAGTAGGTCCTCAATAAGTAATAACTCAATGAATACAAGAGATTGCAAAGCATACAGATATGTCTTGGCCTTGGGGTCCTTATAATCTAGGCTGAAGAGAAAGAGTTAACAGAAAGAAATATCTAAAGGTAGGGAGAGAATTTGGGCATGCCATTTGCATAAGCTGAAGAGTAAAGAAACAAGGAGACTCACCAGATGTCAGTGAGTAAAGTGAAAATCCATCCAATTGTGAAGTGAGAAGAGGTATTAAGGGACCTCTAGTCCCACCCCACCCCCCACATTTTAGAGTGAAGTCAGTGAAGTGTACAGAGGTCCAGGATGCAGTAGAGATCACCCGACAAATTAGTGGCAGAGCCTATCCCGGTCCCCAGGTTGCACTCACCCAACCTCATCACCTGGCCATCGAAACCCTTTCTGATGCCAGGACGTGCTCTCCTTTATTGACTTTTGACTGAAAGTCATTGAGAGTGGTTACCTTGGAATAATAATCTCTTTAATTGGGTGACAGACGCTGCTGTTTACCTTACCAACACATCATTCACCATCATTCCCTTTCTCCTCTTTAGTGAAATTTTCTGTTTTGTTCAAGTATCCAAGTGCCAGGAGCTTTACCAGAACCTGGGACCCACCACAGCCTGTGAGATGAATCATGATTGGTTTAAGCCTGAGTCAGTCCTTACCAGTGATTGGTTTAGGAGTGGGCATGTGTTCCTATTCTGGCCAATCAGATGTGAGAGGAGGTTAGCCGTGGGTATTTCTAGGAAAGCTTTCCTTGTTCTTTATTTAACAAGTGGTGGAAGAAATAGCAGCATCTCTTCTTCTTTTTCTTTTTTTTTTTTTTCAAAACAATAATGCTAAAAACTTTATTGAAAAGTGTAAATATGCAATTAATATTTTGAAAAATACTCAACAATAATAATAATGACCATCATTTAACAATAATCTAAAAGATTCCCAAAAGCATAATGTGTCTTAATAGTCCCAGGTTTTGTTGACTGCTAGAAACATCAACAGATCAGAAGTTTTCATTTACAGAACACCTTATGGATTGAATCTACTGCAAGCCTCATGGACTCAAATCATATCTAGATGTCCAGTATTAAAACTCTGATTTAGGGGAGGATATTGAGATGGTGGCATGGGAAGCAGTTTCCTCTTCCCTTCAGTTGTGAGAACTATAAAGTGAATACTGTGGGGTTTTCTACCAGCACATACGTTAGAGCAAAATGGAGGTGGTTATTTGGGAAAATAATAAAGTAAGAGTTTGTACATCCTGAAATGGAAAAATCAGTGTCAAGTGACATTTATACTGACTACACAGAAGTAGCCAATAATCAGGGAAGCTGCCGGGCACCATATTAGAAAGGTGACATATGGAAATTATGTTTCTTCGCTTGATGGAATATGTACACATAGCACTTAAATTCATCATACTTTTCTTATGGTACAAGTAGCATCTCTTCTGCCTTTAGATTTTGTTATGTCAAGATAAGATTCCTGGACCTGCCTTAGCCATCCCGTGACCGTGAAAGGAGACACCAACACACTGAGACAAAGTGAGTGGAAAGACAGTAAGAACCTGTGTCTTCAGTGATGTTGGTGGGTGCCTGGATTAATCAATCCAGAAACGTCTGATCTCTAATTTTTTGTTAAGTGAGGAAATAAGTGCCCCTGTTGTTCTAGCCACTTTAAACTGGGCTTTCTGATCATTGCAGCAGAAAGGATCCTAATTATTTCAAGAGTGGGAACCGATCTTCAGAATTTGCAATAATCCTGAAGAGGTTTATTTTGTTTTCCAAAAACAACAACAAAGAGGGCTGTCTTTGGAATGACGGTTCTGCAATTAAGCTTTTGCTGTGGCAAAGCCTCTCTGGTGGCATGATTGCACCACATACTATCTCTTAACACTCTTGTTTCCACGCTATTATTTTTCATGTGGGATTTTAGACTGAGCCAAACCTTGTTTATACCATTAGGATTTAACATGCCTCATGACTGTTGGGTTTCTCCTATTTCTTACTGCCTGTTGCAGAAGGCTGGGGATACTTTGAAAATAATTTAGACATAGGAAGAGGAAACAAATTCTCAATATCAGTCTTAAGGGTACTAAAATCTATTTCCCACCAGATGGATGGGATTTCAGGGTCTGGTAACTTCGTGATGTATACATTTGAAATTTATAAAACGTTCCCTTTGTTTCATCTGTCTGAATGAGGGCAGTAATGATATTCCTTCACTGTATATAGTTATTAAGAGCCCTTTGCTTATGTTAAGCGGGCTTATGGAAGGTTTCAGCCAAACAGAAAACCACTTATTAGGACAAACAGAGCTTTTAAAAGAATACTATACTCTCATGAATAAACTAGTTTCTGATTGGCTAGAGTTGCACTTTAGCTTTTATCAGTAATTAAGGGCAAGCCATGGAGCAAACTCGTTAGTTGACACCAATTACAATTGGTAATGAGTCCAAGAAAAAAGTTATTTATTTCTAAACTTTTGAAGCATAATTGTTGTGTAAATCGGATAGCGTGCAAATCTTTTCCATACGTGTAGGTTGGTAATTGAGAAATAAAATGGTTACCAAATGTACCCTTTGTCCAGTTTTGTTCTGCAGTCGATCTCTCTCGGGACTCTTTAAAGTGTAAGGAAAAGGTGATGTCAACAGCAACGTACTCTGGGCAAACGGAGCCAGGATTAATTAATAGAGATGAAAGGGAAACACTAGGCCTTTCTTAACCATCGCCCTACAGTCCCCTCTGTTAGATACTTGCTGCTCTGCAGATAACCGAACATAGCACTGAGGATGAGGACCGGGGCCCCGAGACTGCCTCGTATTTAAAAACAAAACAAAACTGGAGAACAGAGAATGAGGTTTGTCTCCATCTCATTTCCAGCAT
Organism: Aethalodelphis obliquidens; assembly: GCF_003676395.1. Taxonomy (NCBI): domain Eukaryota; kingdom Metazoa; phylum Chordata; class Mammalia; order Artiodactyla; family Delphinidae; genus Aethalodelphis; species Aethalodelphis obliquidens. The sequence goes on along the minus strand of NW_020837957.1, from coordinate 23,537,689 downwards.
GTAGTCTTTAAAATGAGGCACTCCCAAGAGCTTTTCCCTTTGAAGTTTAATATGTGGGGTTTTACATCAGTATAACATTTTTAAATGTGTTAAACAAATTAGTCTCTGGTTACAAAAGTTTTGAGACATTTGCAAGTTGCTGTTTAACTAAATTTAATATGTGCCGGCAAAGTTGATGGTGCAGTTGTTCATTTAGAAGAATGCACACTTGGAATGATTAATAAATAAACCAGCCTCCCATTGCTTCAACCTCTGTGTTCATTTGAAGGCAATCTACTTTAAAAAGACATTAATATTCTTAGAATTATTATTAGAATAATTGCTTTTACTCCTCTCAGAACACACATTTTTTCTCATTTCCCTTCAGCACAGACAGCTTTTCACTCAGATAGAAACTTCCCATTATTATTCCCCATCCCCCAAAAATGAAGAATAGGAATTATACACTTTTCACTAAGGAATAATTAATTTGTCTCAAGTATTAGAACAGAGAATTGTAGAGTGACTTTGAATGGTAGTCTCTGAGGAGTAGCATTGTTTGTTCTCTCCAGTCTTTAATGAGCTTTAGTAAATGGCCAGGAAAAATTACCTTCTTTCTGTAATATGAGAGAGGTGAAGAATGAAGGAAGCTATAGAATCCCTAAAAGGGAACACACACACACATGCACACATTACACACACCTCCTTCACAACGGTACTCGAGTCAGCGTGGAGGACACAGTTCTCCTTTAGACTTACTTGAGGACAAGAGATCTGGTTACTAAGTGCATTAAAACAGAAGCATGTCCCTAATTTGTATTGATTATTTTTATCACTACCATGGTTGAATCTGCTGGGGAAACCATCCATCCTGTAATTCCATGGGGTTGGATATTTGTTACACCCACCATGTTAAATTTCTTTTCTCTTTAATGACTGGAAGAGAATTAGAACCAGAGCTTTAACAGAAATTAGCTGTAAAGGACCTGCCTCTCCCCCACAGGTCACTAAACTCCATGAAAAGAGCCCCCAGATTGTAAAGCTCCCACCCTAAAGGAGACTCTCCCCAACCAAACGACTTTTATGAAGAGCTGAATCATTTTCCCCATGTTGCCATAGATTGCAGGGCTTGCGTAGGGCGCTGCTTTGCCTTGTCTTCAAGAAATGGGGGGCTTCCCTGGTGGTGCAGTGGTTGAGAGTCCGCCTGCCGATGCAGGGGACGTGGGTTCGTGCCCCGGTCCGGGAAGATCCCACATGCCGCGGAGCGGCTGGGCCCGTGAGCCATGGCCGCTGAGCCTGCGTGTCCGGAGCCTGTGCTCCGCAACGGGAGAGGCCACAACAGTGAGAGGCCCACGTACCGCAAAAAGAAAAAAAAAAAAAAAAAAAAAAAAAAAAGAAATGGGTCTCTTCCGTCCTAAAGTTTCTCAAGTCAAGGGGAGATACTGCACTCATTTAGCGGTGGCCTAGAAAGTGGACTGCCCAAAGCCAAAGAGAGTTAAGCTCTTTCTTTCTTCCATCCCCTCAGCCTTGTGCTAGGGCTTCAGGGAACCATGAGATAGCACCCATCTTCCTTGCCTGAGTTCTGAACCAGCTGAGACATAACACAAAGGACAAGGCAGGAAGACATCCAAGTATCACTCTCAGACGGATGAAGCTGGTATGTGCAGATGTGGCTTTTATCTGTGGGCAAGTAAGCTAGTAAACAGCACGACTAACCTCACTTCCCAACGTGGGTCCAGCAGCTCCAGGCTCTGCAGCCAGGCCGAATGCAGGGCAGGGAGCAGGGCAGAGCCTGACCTGGGGGGCTTGCTCCCAAGAGCAAGTGGCAGGCACGTCAGAGCTCTCTTTCTCCTCTCAGGCGTCTAGCGTCCCTTTGCCCAGCATCCAGAGTTGGAGATGGGGCTCCGTCCAGCGCTGTCCTCACCTGCGCTCCCTGGATCGTGCTTGTCTTCCATTCTTCATCAATAGCTGTTGATCATAAGCTTTTTTCTAGCATGACTCTAACTCTCATGTTGACAAGATGTGTAAACTGGTTTCCACTAAAAGTGGCATACCTGGTAGAAGCTTAATATATTATATACTGTCAATGAGGGGGAGAAAAACAACCATGGGTTTTGGAGTCAAACAAACTTGTGTGAATTTCAGTTGAACTTTTTACTAATTTTGCATCCTTGGGCAATTCCCTTAACCTCTTGGCCCTTCAGGGTCCTCCTGTATAAAATGGGGGCATGCCATTGCTGGTGGAGACTCTGCAGGTCACCGTGTTAGCACAAGGCCTAGCCTTCAGTAAATGTGCCCGTCTTTCTGTTTATATTCAGATGTAAGGAGATGATAAAACAGCATCAATAGTTTCCAATTATATAATGCTTAGAGTTTACGAATGCTTTATTATAAATATCACAATGAAGCTTGCATGGTTCTAATAAGACCTCTCCTAAGGCAGGAATTCTCTCTGTTTTGCAGGTGAGGAAACTGAAACTCAGAGGATAGCAAAGACTTGCTCAAGGTCATTTAGCTGGAAATGGATAGAATTCAGATGTGAATGTGAGCTCTCTCTCCAAATCCTACTTTCTACTCATCTGCTTAGTTAATAGTAGATTTTCTAACACTGAAAAACCAGAGACAGTATCCCTTAAATCAGAGGAGGCAAACTGGCTACCCAGGGACTTAATCCAGCTATCAGGATTTTGTTTAGCTGACAGTTTCTTAAAAATTTGAATTTTCTGCTAACATTTAAAAATGGAGTTATTACTTGTAAATATTTGGATTTAGAGCTTCTCTTAAAAACCACGAGGCCTGGAACCTACATGCCTATGTGGCTCCCCCGCCTACTGATTCTGCGACCTTAAGGAAGTGACTTTTTTGCCTTCCTTTGTGTGTAAAATGAGGCTAGTGACAGTACCTACCTCAGAGGGGGGTGGAGAATTAAATAAGATATTCAAGATGTTTAGAACAGTCCCTGGCATACAGGTGGGTCCCAACCAACTTTAGGGTTGATTTTCCTTCTATTTCCTACTCTCTACCAGCAAAATGGAGGCTGGGGATTTTCCTGGAGACCTGCAAACTGTTCTTATATTTGAAGGAGTACAAGATGGAAGTGTTGTTTTAGTCTGACACACAAAGCCAAAGTTGGTTCTTACGCAGAAGGTACAGCTTAACCCAGCATTAATGCCTGAGCTGTTCCAGCTGAGGTTCTGAAGAAAAGATTTGTCATGTCTCACATTTATGATATTTAAAGCAAACAAGGGGAAAACCTAACTCTTGAGCTGGCCTTTTAGAATAGAGGAGAGGAGAGGAGAGAAAAAAAGAGAAAAGGAAAGGAACCGAAAGGCAGAGAAGGTTGTTCTGAGTATCAGGAAAGGTGACTTATGCTGCCAGAACACTTTAGATGCGCCAGTGCCCCCTGGTAGCAACTTGTATTTTGCTTTGTTTTGTTTTCAAAAACTTCAAAGTTTCTCCAGGCTTCATCTTCAATTAGAACAAATGTCAGTAACATGCTTGAAGGAAATTTGTTTAGAGATGTGTATATGGTTGAAAATTGCACATTACACATGCCCCATGCATGATTTTCCACTAAATTTTTAACGATGAGCGGAGGTACACGGTTCCAGATAGACGAGTGCATCTGAATGTATATATCTGGTGCTTTGCACACTGACATAAACACAGCTGCTTTTATACATTTGAGAACATTTGTGTTTATTTGAATGTGTGATGGGGAGGTCATCAAAATGAATGCACTCATTGTGTTTATTTGAATCTCACATCGCTCATAAGAATACATGCCGTGTTTGAACATGAAGTCAAACACCAGCTTCTCTAAAAGGCAAATCAAACCCCAAAAGGCAATTCAGTGCAAAACCCCATTAATGCCGCATTAAAGTTGAAATTCCATTCACATGAAAGCCAGAGAATTTGGAGTTAAAAGTTTTCAGCAATCGTAGTTCTACTAGCTGGAGAGAAGGATGCAGTCTCTTTCCATTACTTTATCAGAGTACATATAATTTTTATTAAAGAGAGAGAGAGGAAGGAAGGAAGGAAGGAAGGAAAGAAGAAAGAAAGAAAGAAAGAAAGAAAGAAAGAAAGAAAGAAAGAAAGAAAGGAAGGAAGGAAGGAAGGAAGGAAGGAAGAAAGTAAGAAAGAAAGAAAGAAAAGAAAGAAGAAGAAAGAAAAGACCAAACTCTAGTACTAAAGTATCAGAAATGTTGCAGATCTCTAAGGAGCAATATGCTGTTATAACATCCGTTACATAAAGAGCACAGAAGGCTTGTTGCTTCTTACTTGGGGAAGGCTGCTGGCTGTGTGAGTGAAGTTAGAGACCTCTCTCAGTAGGACTTGGGGTTGAGGATTTGGGTGATGGTTACGGTGATGGTGATGATTTGAATGCATGCTTTAGTCTCTCTTCTTGTAGACACAAGGATGTTCTACTGCCATTAAAAAAAAAAAAAAAAGACGGGTGGGTATGGATGTGGTCCATGAGTAGAGGTACTTACACGCAAGCACGCTTGGCATGCTTGCTTTAGTCCTTAAACAGAGGCGATTGCCAAACACTGCAATTCATGACACAGTCTCCTGCACACAAGAGGAAGAACAGCATTAAAATTCAACCCTGACACTTTGAAGCAATGCAGCCTGCAACGTGTGCCCCGTTCTCAACTGTTGCTCTAGTTACAGGTAAAACCCCCTTTGTCATGGCAGGCTAGCTTTTTAAATCCTTCATCCACCATATGCCGCAGTTTAGAGTATTCAGCTTGTCATAAACTGAGGCATCTGCCATCAGAATCTTCAGTTTTAGATTCACATGGCTCGCTACCTGTGGTTTTCTTTGGAAAAAATATGAAAAGGAAATAAATAAACAGAAGGGAGGAAAGGGGCACGCAGAACAGCAAGATTAGGCTCCTCTGGAAATTAAATAGCAGACGCAGGCGACTGAACAACAACAAGAAAAAGTGTGTTTCTGTTTGGCTTATGAGAGCTGACAAGATTACAGCCGAGGGTGGTTTGGCTGGGGAGTAGGAATTTTATTGTACGGTATTAATTAAAGCCGGAGGGAGTGGAATACCCAAAGCAGGAGGTGAGCCCGTGTTTCCACAGAGCCACGGGACACTAGGGTTTGGCCACCAGGCAAGACTTCATATATGGGAAAAACTTTCAAAATAAAAGACATAAAAAAACTCTTTAAGGCCCATGTTGTTGTCACAACAGAACACACTTAGACTAACATAATGTCTCCACTGGTTCCCCTTAGAACAATTACAAAATTCCAAACTGCTTAACTTTTTAAATTAGATAAGATCAGATTAATTGAGACCAGAAGCAACACCTGTTCTTGTTTTCCATTGTCACCGACTGTAGCTGAGTCTTTGTTTTTCTACCAGGATGCATTTTTGTCTACCTGAAATATTATTACTGCATCGCAGTTGGTTACTGCATTACTTTTAACACTTTCCAAAAAATGTTTCAGAAATGACAAATGGAAAAGAGGAGAGGAGTTGTGATTTAAATCAAGCAATTTTCTGAGTTTTATGTGGAAAACAAGCAAGACTATCTCAAACCTCCCCTTTGATGAGGTCCCAAATATACAAAGGGATCAAACTCCATATAGACAAAAGGATTTTTTCCCTGACTTTGGAATAATATCTTGTTACACAAATGGCTCTTGACAGCTATCATAAGACCCTTCATTTACAATCTTCAGAACTAAGAAAGCTAGACTCTGCCATTTTAAACCTCAGTGTCTCCCAATCAGAAACATGTAAGTTTGCCTCTCTGAAAGAGACGTGGACCAAGGTAAGAGAAAATAGAACCCTTTTAAGTGAAAAGGGAAGTTAAAAAACAGTATATCTGATATGAGCTCATTTTCATTTTTAAGAATTTAGCATCTGTGTGTGTGTTTATCAGAAAGGACATAGACCATGGTGCTAATTGGGAATCCTTCTTTTCATTACCTATATTTAGTACTTTTCTATAATACATTTATAATAGGAAAAATATTTTTAAAATACTTTTCAATTGTGGAGATTTTCAAAGTCATTCAGTTCTACTGAATGACTATGGTATCTACATGATACCATAGTCAATGGTATCTACATGATACCATTCAGTTCTACTTCTGAAAATAATTCACTCAAGGATACAGCTCACTAATCCTAAAGGTTCTTGAACAGCATATAAGATAAATCTCTTTGAGATCTGTTCCATTTTAATTCCTATCTCACAGACAGGACAAATGAGATGCCCAGTGGGGACCCCCTCGGGGTCTCATGATAGTAAACGAAGGAGGTCATACGTGAACTAGGTCCTCTGTCTGCAGATATCATGTCCTCTCCTCTATTTAGAGCAGGACAGACATAACATTCTATCGTTTGTCAAAGTTGCCCTCATCTTTCCAACAGCCCAGCAAGGAAGAAATTACTATTAACCTCCATGTTAAACATGAGGAAACAGAGGCTCAGAAAGAGAAGGATTTGACAGAGGTCTTGTGGCTGGAATGTGGCCAAGCTGGACTTGTCTAGAGCTCTGATTCTGGGCCTAGAGTTCACCCTTCTGCCTAAGTGAGGTGACACATGCAAGATACCCAGGACATCTCCCACTTGGCCACTGACTGGAGGATCAAGACAGCGTGGGATTAGCCCCTACCCCACACCCATACCCTTGAGTGAGAATGCCTAAATGGGAATTCTGGCTTCACTACTTACTAACTGGGTGAACTTGGGCAAGCAATTTATACTTTCTTGGCCTCAGTTTCTGCATTTGTAAAATAGGAATAATAATAGGCTTCTTTTTTTTTTGTATGCGGGCCTCTCACTGTTGTGGCCTCTCCCATTGCGGAGCACAGGCTCCAGGCGCACAGGCTCAGTGGCCATGGCTCACGGGCCCAGCCGCTCCGCGGCATGTGGGATCTTCCCGGACCGGGGCACGAACCCGTGTCCCCTGCATTGGTAGGTGGACTCTCAACCACTGTGCCACCAGGGAAGCCCAATAGGGTTCTTTTATGATCCAGGGTTCTTTTGAGGATTAAATGGGTTAATGTACATTAAACAATTAAAACAGTTCCTGACCCCTGGTAAATATTGCATGACTTGACTATTACAAGAGGGCAATCTGTGTCACTCACCTTAAATAAAAAGAATTTGTTAATAAATAAAAATGAAAACATGTTATTAAATTATTGCTTTATACTGTGGTCAGTTGAAGGCTCTGAGAATGCGGCTTACTCTCCGTTAAACAGAGAGAATAACTAAGTTATTAAACAAGTGTTAAAGAAAAACAGCATCAGTGGAGACAGTCTGCTGAGTTAATTAGAAGGATTGAAAGAGAATTTTAAAGGGAATAATTTTCTCACTAAATGAAGCAATCTACCTTGATGCCTGTGTCCAGGAACCACTCCAAATCACCTTACATAGGCTGTCCCATCCTTAGGACATACTGATAAACTGTCTTGGCTAATATAGAAGCTGGACTAACAGGACAATGTGTGTCTTGTCCAAGGACGGGGTACAAAGTTGATTAGCCAGATAGGATACTGGGTCTCATTCTTCTGGTTACAAGGGGTTAAATCTTGTGCTTGTAAAATCTTGTGCTCCCCAGCAGTGCGGCAACCCCCCTCTTCCTCTCCTTCTCCCTCTCCTTAAATGCTCTCTCTGCTCCCCACGGGGCTTCCAGACCCAGGGCTAATGCCCAGGACAAGGTGAGCCAGCTCCCTGCCCTGCACTGAGAACAAGCTCGCTTTGTCTCTCTGCCCCGCCCCCGGTTTTGCCCCCTGTGCGGTGGATCAACTTTCGTAGCATCCGAACAGTAAGCTCCCAAGCAGGAATCTGGGCGCTGAGGGAGGAAGGGGCAGACCTCAAGCCCACTGCAGTCTGAGGGCAGGTTGCAGGGACCAGCCTTCCATGTGGTCCAGGACAGCATTCCAGATTTCTCAGACTGGGGTTAGAGGCCATAGTACTGGCTCCTAATAAAATATAAGTTCCCATTCCATTTCCTCCTCTCCCCCATTTTCCCTCTCTCCTTGGAATGAGGCTGAGTGGTCAACCAGGAAGAATTCCTGGGTCCCTGAGTTTAATATCATGTAATACTATCCCACTCACACCCCAGCTTTAAACCATAACCTACTGGCGCTTTCTGGGACTTTCTGGAGGCAATGGGTAGCCCAAAGACTTGTCTCTGACAATGGGCACACCAGGCTGGCTGGCAGGATGCTGTAGGGGACCCTTGACGCAGGCCATGATCTGTGGGGTGGCTGCGTTCCAGAGTGTGAGTTTGGTGGAAGGATTCCTGAGGAGGCATTTGTGGTGGGTTTTCTGCTTTTGCTACCCATTCTGTGACTCAGCTGGGAAGGCAATGAAAGCTCGGGCAGAGCACAGTCTGGGGGAAGAACCCTGGGCCTAGCCACATGCCCGGCTGGTGCCCGTCAGCATCAGAGTTGGCTCTTTGAATGTCTCTGCCGGCAATGAGAAACCAGTTCAGTTTTTTGTTTGTTTACGTTTACAGAATTTTCTTTTCTATTCAAAATGAAAATAGCTTTATTGAGTTCCATGGAGATGACAGCTTTACAATCTAGATTACGTACTAAGAATGTCGATAAAAGTATTGGCACTGCTTTCGGTGCACGCATCTGGGTATGTTTGAGAATGATGTCTCTCTGTTGATTTAAAACATGTTCATACCTTCCCATGGTCCTTGGGGTGAGCCCTGAGCCCACGTCCTGCCTGCCTCTCCCCTGGATCACTGCCAGGACTGAAGCCAGGATTGGTTCATTCCCTGTGGAACAGCATCCAGGGGACCCTCTCCATTGACTGGTGTGTGCGGGGCCGGGTCCTTCATCTTAGGCCTCCTCTGCCAAGGTTGACCATCCCCCTCTGCTTGGCTGGGCAGGCAAGGGAGTCTACAACCTGAAGAGCCTCAGCTGCAACCAGTTTTCTAGAAGAATCCATAGCCAGGGTGACACTACGTTCAGGGGGCTCTTCTACCACACCTGTCACCGGTGACTCTGGAAAGCCCCCTCTCTGTGTTTTCCCTTCAAGTCCCTTTTCTCCACCAGGGCAGAAGTTAGGCCCAGACACTGGAAAGGCAAGAAGGATGGAGCTGCATGAGAGGTGCCTTTACACTCCGGGGACCCAGCTGGCTGTTCACACTCAGTGCTGTCCCCCTGCCTGTCCTATTTCACTCCCAGGCCGACAGAGAGATGAAGACAAGAGCTGCCATCTGACAGATTGCCCACATTTGCCCTAGAAACCTCTCTCCAAGATAAGACACAGAGCACCTCAAAACCTTCACTCCCTGGAAATACAACCCAGTCACTGCCCCCAGCTTACCATCCAGGTACTATTAAAAAACATCAGGCAGATCCTGGCCCAAAGTCTGTCTCCCCTCGACCTTTTTGTTTTCCGATTTGTGGACTCAGGTACCACGAGAAACTGCATCTCTGAAAGTTCGAAAATCTAGTTTGTGCTCCTCTTGTTAAATGACGGTAACTTATAACCACTGAATCGGAACTCATTAATGGGGCGGCATTAAGGAGTCGCTGCCACATTTGAAATCCATTTCTAGGGAGAGTCTGAGTGCCGTCAGGGACTTTCTCGTGGGGTCATTGAAGTCATTACCTTTAGAAAACAAAGTCTTCTATACAACACCTCAAGGTCTCTGCCTGCTTTCTTTTAGGTATTTAACAGAGGATTATATAAGCTCCAATAACTCAATTAATTAAGAGTAAAATGAAGACGGTGATTCATATTTCTTCGGTCAGTGAAAATTTTAACATTCTCCTAACGCTTTTCAGTCTCTTTGTGAATGCTAATAGAAAAATCCTTTGAAAATGGTATTTTGTTAGCAGGGGATATGCCGGCCACTCTGCAGTATCTTCCCACAGATCACTGCTCACATCATTCAGATGTTGAAAATTTTAAATGAAATCAATACCAGCCTATTCACGTCAACAGCACTCTCCCCGGCCATGTAAAAATATATAGAGAAATTGCAACCCAAGTGACTTACCCAGCGCTCTTTTCATTACAGGTCGTCTATTAAATTATTTCTACAATATTGTATCCGTCACAGAATGTTACACAATATTCATGCACATTACTTCAGCTACACAGAATCCCCGGGAAATAAATGAGGGTGGGCAGGAGAGCTTAAGAGATCTACTAAAATGGGAAGGCATTTACAATAAGTCCAGTCAAAATTGCCCCCAATGTGATGCTTTTATTATCACTTAAGAAACAGCAACGTCTTCGTCCTTGTGGTTCCAGATTGTTCCATCCTCTAGAAAGGAGTATTCCCAGAGAGGTTTCTCGTGGCAGTTGACGATGCAGATTTAGAGGAACTTCGGACATGGAGCTTGAGGGTCAAGGCTGCCTCTTTTGTCGTGGACCAAGCAGACGGGCCCGCCTTCGGAGAAACTGGCCATGTCATTGTTTCTCTGGATTCGGGAACAGCAGCGGGCTTGAGAAGCAGAGTTCATTCCCAGTCGAGTCCTCTGTCTTCACTGACAACACCCCCAGAAGGTCCTGCGGTTCCTATTGCCCCTGGTGCCGAGCAGAGAAAACCAGCAGACTGTGCTGAGCCTCGGCCCTGGAATCAGCATCCAGCCAAGATGCAACACGATAAGAGGATGAACGGATGGAATCAATCATTTCAATCACCGCCTGTCCCTGATAGGAACCAGGGAGGGCAGAGAAGCAGGGCGGGAGGGGAAATCTGCAAGTCCAGAGCAGCGGGGCAGGAGCTACACCCAGCCTGGGCAGAAAACAAGCAAAACCTCACATAAGGAAATGCGGGTCAGAAAGAGGGAAAAGGCACTAAGTTCTCTAAATGTCTAGAAATTGTCCTCGCCTGAGAGAGTCAGCTGCAAACAGTCCGCCATCCTAGGGTCTCTCCGTCCTGCGGATCATGGACTGGTCAGCCTTTTGGTCTGAGGAGGCTGATGGCTGTGGGCTGCGTGATGCCCTGCCCTTCCTCACAGAGCATGCTGCTCCCTGGGCCTCTGGCTCTAAGGCATGAGGCACTGGTGGGAAGCCCAACTCTGGTACCTCCTCAGCTGTGTGGACACAGCTACATGGGAGGTCAAGCCACAGGATCTCTTTAGGTCTATTTCCTCCCCTTTCAGAGACAGGGCCGAATCAGACACCGCTTTGGATAGGATCCTCCCAGAACTAACCCTGGAGAGTTCGTCAGGCCAGAGTCGGTGCCTGCTTTCTCCTGATCCCTGCCCCTCTGATTGGTCTGGTACTTTTCATAGCGAAACCCAGACACAGATGTTGAGAGCAGCAGGGGCTGCCTCCCTCCGTAAGACTGGCTGTGTTTATGGAGTGCTCACCCTCCTGAATCTCCTTTAGTCCTCCTAGGAACCACATGGGGCTTACTATTTATGTCCCCATTTTATAGATGAGGAAGGGGAGGTACGGAGGAGTTAAGGACCCGCGCAGGTCACCGAGCTGGTCCCCAGCAGAGCCAGATGGAAATCTGGGTCTGCGTGGCCCCAAATCAGAGCTTTTAGCAGCCGGAGTACACTGCCTCTCTCCCTCTCTGCCCTTTAATTGAAGCAATACGAGGATTGAGTGTCTTCTTTTGTAGGGTAGCCTTCAACTACTAGCCGAAAATCCAGCAGGGGTCTTCCCCATGTTTTCTCCAGGTGCGATCAAGAAGCAGAGGGCTCCCGGGGACACCCCTCCTCACTACCCATCTTCCTCTTATGCCACATCTAGGACCCTTGGCTTCACCCAAGTCATCCATGTCCTAGCCTTCGTGGCTAACACAATCCTCTCCCCACATTCTACCCACATCTACACCCCAGTCAAAAGATGCTACTCCTGGGCTTCCCTGGTGGCGCAGTGGTTGAGAGTCCATCTGCCGATGCAGGGGACACGGGTTCGTGCCCCGGTCCGGGAAGATCCCACATGCCGCGGAGCGGCTGGGCCCGTGAGCCATGGCCACTGAGCCTGCGCGTCCAGAGCCTGTGCTCCGCAACGGGAGAGGAAGATGCTACTTCCAGGTCCCAAGGGATGCTAGGATAACGTATAGAGCCTTGGACAGTGTGTCCTGTGCCTCCATCAGTTTAGAACATTTTAGAAGACAATGGTCTGAATCTAAAATGGTAAGTCAGTGTGGTTGCCAAGGGGGAGGGGGAGGGGGGAGGGTAGGATTGGGAGTTTGGAATTATCAGATGCAAACTATTATATATAGGATGGCTAAACAACAAGGTCTTTCCTACTGTATAGCACAGGGAACTATATTCAATATCCTGTGATAAACCATATGGAAAAGAATATGAAAAATAATATATATGTATAACTGAGTCACTTTGCTGTAGAGCAGAAATTTAAAACATTGTAATTAAATTAAAAACATTGTAAATCAACTATACTTCAATAACATTTTTTAAAAAAAACTTCACTCAAAAAAAAATCGTAAGTCAGAATTTCTGCGCCTCAGGGAAGGTCATTTGAAGGAGACTTGGGGAAGAAGCAGGTCTGGCACATCCAGCATCCCAGTCAATGACAGAGGGCTACCCCAATCACCTACAGGACTCGTATGGCCCAGCCTGGGTACTCCAGGGCACCCTGCAGCAATGGAAACACACGGACGGAGGAAACCCTCCATCAGGAAAGCTGTTGGTGGTTTGAGAAGTGGAGGGTAGAGCGTAAGAACAGATGAAGCGGGAGGTGGCCTGACTCGTTTCTAATCGCCATGGTGGGAGTGACCCCCAGCTTTCCTGCGAGAGACACTTGGCATATGTAGTGTGTAGTTAATGGAGCCCAGGGTTCTGTCACACTGTTTTTCAATTCAATTCACCAAAAATTTTGAAAGGATTTGTATGTACAAGGTCCCAGTGTTGAAGCTGGAGACATGGAGATGAATAAGACACAGTCTCTGACCCTGAGAACCTCGAAGTCTAGTGGGAAAGTCAGACACACACAGAAGTAGCCACAATGCCAAGCAAGCAACGATGAACGCTAAATAGAGGTAGAGACACAGAGGGCTGAGGGGCTCAGAGGTCAGCTGTTTATACTGCCCACGCAAAGGAATTTGCAGATGAAGGGACCTGAACTGGGCCTTGGGAATAAGAAATGCAAAAGCCTTGCCCCTCTTTGAACACTTAATACATACCCAGGTTTTGACAGGCATTGCCCAGAAAGTCACCAGAGCATTGTGGAGGGGGACCGACCCCCTTTTACACAGGAGGAAGCTGAGCCTTACGAGGTGTGAGCAGCTCAACTAAGGGATAGCCCGGGCAGCAGCCAAACCCAAGCCTGTGTGCCTCAGAGCGGAGATAGCCCTACAGGCCAAGAGAACAGAGGTGGCCAAGGCCTGGGGCTGGAAAGTGCACAGTGGGTTTGGAGAGGGGAAGGGGAGCAGGTTTGCTAGGGCTGAGGTCTCCTGGGAGGGGCTTGGGATGGGTCAGGGAGGTGGGAGACATGGAGAGGGGGAGACAGTGTCACCTGGGGGCAAGAGCAGGGTCTCTGCGGCCCCCTGTTTGGGCTTATGTCCCAGTTCTACTGCTTACCAGCTATGGAGCCTCAAGTAAGTTGCTTAGCCTTTCTGTACCTCAGTTTCCTCATCTATAAAAGGGGGATAATGGCACCCCTCTTAGAGTTGTTTGAGAATAAAGAGCTGACACGTGATAGGACAGTGCTGGGGGCATAGTGAATGCTATAGGCGCTGATGCTTCTTCTTCTTGTTCCTCCCCTTCTCCTTCTCCTTCTTCTTCTTGACAGACAGAGGCAGTGTAGACCCTGGCTTAGAGCATACATTTTAGAACCAGGTGGCCTGATTCAAGCCCTGGCTCTGCCACTCAGTGGCTGTGTAACCGTGGTCAATTATATCACGTTCCTGTGCCTCAGTTTGCTCATCTATAAAATAGGGCCAACAGCGCCTGTCTCACGGGGTTGTCACAAGGCCTCAAGGAGACAGTTTGCCAAAACAGGAAGTCTGGTTCCACATACAAAGTTATTTCCTAAGTCATATTCTCACTCTCCTCTGTTGCTGGTTATAGGCTAAAAAGTTTCTTTGCAATCAGTTGTGCAAGTGTCCTCCTGGGAAATCCAATAAAAAGTTCAGCAAAAGAACTGTAAATTCTTAATTGTAGGGGGTTAATAGGGGTTTATTACAGTAAATTCATCTCACATGATTTAATACGTCAAAACTACAGTTTGGGGCTTCCCTGGTGGCGCAGTGGTTGAGAGTCCGCCTGCCGCTGCAGGGGACACGGGTTCGTGCCCCAGTCCGGGAAGATCCCACGTGCCGTGGAACGGCTGGACCTGTGAGCCATGGCCGCTGAGCCTGCGCGTCCGGAGCCTGTGCTCCGCGACGGGAGAGACCACAGCAGTGAGAGGCCGGTGTACCGCAAAAAACAAAACAAAACAAACAAAACAAAACCCAAAAAAACCTACAGTTGTAATTAAAAATCTAAGGAATCATGCACGCTGAGGCTTATAACACGCAAATTTTAGTCTGAGACAACTAACTCAGGAAACCGTAAAAGACAAAGCAACGTATATAGATCACGGCTTGGGAGGGGGCAAGGTCTCAGGAGACAGGTAGATCTGCTTGGGGATTTCGATCAGGTCCCTCAATATAGGTTCTCAAGCCCTTGACATTTGAACTGTTCAACCAGCTCCAAATGGGAAACAAGCACGCAAACTAGGGGCCCCGCCAGTGTTGACCCCCTGCCTCAGTTTTCAGTGCCCAGCTTCCTGCCTTCCCACAGGCACTCAAGCGAAGTCTTCAGACAGAAGCTCACTCTCCATGCTTTCATTTGAACCTGCAGATCTGGCATTAATCTGCATTAGAGCTGTGGATCCTTTTTGCTTAAGTGGTAAGGAAAAACTGTGGTGAAGGTCTGGAAGTTTCTCAAGGTAACAGCATATTTCAGTCAGAGGACAGCATTGCGTAGCAGTTAGGTAGACAGACCTGGGTGAAGGCTGACCCACCGCTCAGTGGGACCTGGGGCAGATGCCCTCAGCTCTCAGCTAGCGTGCGAAACTTTCTTCTTTTGTAAAATGAAAGCAATAATAGTCTCTACCTCTTACGGTTGTTTTGAGGACTATATAACACTGTAAAGCACCATGCCTAGCGCACAGTAAGCACTTAATATTTATTATTATTATTAACCCTTTACTTAGGCAAAAGAGTCAAGAAGAAGGGGGGATGGAGAAGGGGAAACCATAAAACCTGCATCACTCTTTGCCTTGTCCAGAATCACAGAGATGTTTCCTTTTCTGAAAAAGAGATGCCTTCCTGAGTTAGAAACAATAATTATACATTTCAACAAGTTATCTAATAAGTTTTACTCTTTGGCAAGAAGGTTGAAATTTCACTTAATGTGGTGCCTGACATTTCTCCTCAAAGGAAAGTAAAATTGAAAAAGTTGGTGCCGAAGTTATTTTTGGAAAGAAAAACCAAACAAGAGGTTAATTGATTTGAAAGCTTTGGTTGTAAAATGCCTACAAGTTGAATTTCTGTTTGTTTTCATTTTAAGTCACATTTAGAAGCAGATATTTATGTGTGTATGTGTATATACATTTTATACATATTTACATATCTGGTTTGATGTCATAGAGTTTACAGTTCTTTGCCGCCATGTGAACAAGAAGAGAAACCCCTCACACTATAATTGCCTTGGGGTCTAGGGCATGAAGGCTCCATGCAGCCCTGAGACAGCCTCCTCTACCGGTGAAGGGGGCACTGAGGTAAATAGGTCTCCACTTGTTTGACATGGCTTCCAGCTGGAGCATTGCTGCCCCTCCTTCCCACCCCACCCCATCCCTGCTCCCCACTTCCTTCTGGTCCCCAGAAGGAGAGGTTGAAACCAGCCCAGCTCACAGTGGCCTTCCATTCACTGCTCTCATTTCCTGAGCTGGGATCCTGTGTGCCCGCAGGAGGGCGGTAGTGCTACTGCCTCTGTGTCTTGTCCTAGGGAAGGTATCTAGGTGTGTCCTTGCCTTCCGCTCTGGTTCCTGAATTGTGAGGAGCAGATCGTCCAGTTCATGGTGGGAAGAGAGCTCTTCTCTGTGTTGCCAGCAACACATGTTGTAACAGTTAGTATCTTCCACTTCAAATCCAAACAGATGGACTGGGGTTTTTTTTGTTTTTTTTGTTTTTAACCTCCTGGGCAATCTGCAAGTGGTTACGTGAGACTGGCCAAGTGGGCTCCAATCGCGGCTTCAGTTTTGGGGTCTCCCGATCAGGACTTAAGGAAATCAGATTCACTAATAAGCCAGGAGACTCAGAATGCTAAAACTTAGAAAAAAAAAAAAAAAGAAAAGTTTAAGGCTGAATGGGCTTCCTGCAGCAGTGTCCTTGCTAAATAAATGCTAGCATTTGCTTTTTTCATGAAGGGTGGGAAAATGTTTTCAAGAAAAAAGTGAGAACAGAGTCCTTGTCATTAGACCCATCGGTGAGGAAGTCTGTGTGCAGTGAATGGTTCTATTTAAAATTCAGGCCTGAGCACCACACAGGTGTTTCTCCCAGAGCTGACAGTCTCTGGCAGTTCCACCTTCCACCCCTCCCCTGCCTTCACCCAGAAACATGCTCCCCTCCTGGCCTTGAACACTGTCTTGGGCTTGGGTTGGAATCTGGCTACTCTTTGGCATTGCCATAATTATGCTGGTCAGCGCCTGTGTTCTTGACAAAGAAAACATTCCTCTGACTCAACCTGAGTAATCCTTAATGAGTTCTTGTATCTTGTGATAAATTTCATAATTATTCAGCCCCTACCACTAACACCGAAATTCATCAGTCAAAGCAAATTAGCTGAGATTCATTAGAATAAGACATCTAGTAGGCACATGTACTTTATTAGCCTCTTACACCAATAGTTTTAATTAGGTACATATTTCACAGCTCTCGAGCTACTCCAGTGAAGGGCTGCCTTTATCTCTTTTATTTACAGTAACAAGCTATCAAACAAACACCACCATAATTAAACTTGGATATAAAAAGACTTGTTTTATTAATGGCAGCCTATTCGAGCCTTGGATTTCTAAAACCTGCACTAGACAGATATTTTTATTAATTAAATAAATGCTATTCAATTAAACTGAAAAGATGTGGTGGTGCATATGAGGGGGCCGTGAGCTTGAGTCAAGAGTGAGATTCTCTTCTTCCTTCCTTGCTGAGGGTTTCCTCTAGCTCACCTTCAGCAGGGGAGAAAACAACTCTTCATCAGATATTTTAGTGAGGAGAAAAGTGATTAAAATCCAGAACATTTTTAAATTATTAATGAGGAATTTAAATGATGTTATAAAAAAGGGAAATACAGGAGACAGTGTTACACATTCATAGAATTTGGACTCATGCATAATAAACAGTCGAAAACACTTTACTTATAATGCAACCCAAGTTAAAGAGGCAATAAGCCATGCCACACGCTTTTATACGCGGGTGTCAATAAATGACAAATGGCGCCATCTGCTGGTCTTCCAGTTAAACACTTTAAGAGCCAGTTGTCAGAGCCATCAGTTCTGAAGTCAAAAAAATAAAAGGAATGATAAAACTCTGTGCCTACCGATACTTCCATATGGGTGGGCAAAGTTTGAGCTTAACTCTAAAAGTTTCATCCAGAGGCTACAGGCAAGACAAGGAGGAGAGATTGCTAACCTTTCTGGTCTCTTAAGAGCCAGTGTGAGTTGAGCTTTTTCTGAGGTATACACAGAAGAATCACAGCCAGACCCTCAAAAGGCAACAGGGCATTAAAAAAACAAAACAAAACAAAACAAAACTGCGAAGTGCACCCTGAGTTGAAGGACTAATAACGCCTGCTGCTTGGGAACCCTGAGTTACTGGATCACTATACTGGGGAGAAGCACAGGATTCTGGGAAGGGACCACTGAGCTCTCTGGCTGATGCCATGATGATACCATCTCCATCCCTCCTCAAGTCCTTCTCTGGAATATTTGTTTCTTTGTTTCCATTTCCACCTCCCTGTTAATTGTTTGTGTCTCTGTGCATGAATATGAAATTCCTCACTCTTCAGACCTCCCAGGGGCTGGGGTGAAACCAAATAAAAAACATCATTTTAATATAAATGAGCTGGATCGATTAACTAAACCAGTTTCTACAAATCACTTTACAAAAATATACGTGCAACAACCTTTGAATAACATCTTTTGAAATTCAAATCCTCAAAAAGAGAAAAACTAACCATAATCCCAGTTTCTGCAAAGAGCCTCCCTCTCTTTAAGCTTGACCAACTAAATCAGTCCTTCGGAGGCTATCAATACTTGCAAATTGAAAGTCTACATTTCCAGACACCACAGTCACCGGTACCTTTATCTCTGGCCACATTTGGAGTAAAACATGAAATTAGGTCATTTTTAAGATTCCTTTATTATTGTTATAATATTGCTCATAAGTAACAGCAGAGAAAATAATTTACATTTTTATAGGATATCATTTAAGAGGTTATTGTGAATAAAAATGTTATTTAAAAAATTTGAGTAACTTTGTATTGCTTCTGCCCTTTTTGTGAGGTAGGACTCAGAAAGTTTCTTCCAATGGGACTGCGGTAAGAAGAGGTTACCCCAGCTACAGCCTGCCAGTTTATAAGGTAGGTTACACATAGTGTAGAGTGATTGTGTGGGTGTAGGTATGGGTGTGAATGCATTTCCTCAAGTCCATCTTCTTTGGGGCTTAAATCTCCTGTGAAAATAGCAAACAGCCTGGAAAATCTTCCTGCCAAGGAGAATCAGCTACCCCTGAAATATTCCTTATTGTGAGTGAACGGTTCATTTTAATTCCATGAGTTCCTTGCCAGGGTTCTGCCTTCCTGAGTGGCCCTCTTCCTTGTGTAGGGGTCCATATCGATCGCCACCTGTAGCTTTCTGTTTTGCGACCTTGGCCTTGGCCCTGGCCCTCGGGTCTCTGCTTTTCTCACCTCACCCTTTGGAGTCACAGATCTTTCACAGCCCTGGGGGTTCTGAAGAGCCAGCGTCTCCTATCTTCAACCAGCAAGATCCCTACACCCCTTTTCTCTCTTTCTTGTGCCCCTCACTGCTTACTGACCCCATAGACCACCCTTAATTTTAATTCTTACGTGAGCAAGAGGGTGACTTCAGATCCACCTCTGCTCAGGCACTTCCAGGCGACCCTGCCTCATCTCAGACTGGAGGAAACAGACAGCAGTGAGGCCGGTCAGCAATGGCAGTGAAATGGAGAAAAAGGAAAAGAGAAAAAGAGGCTGATGTGCATTGACACTTACACGCCGGGCTCCACATTCAGTGCTTTATCACTATCTCCTTGAGGCCTCACAACAGTCCTGTATAAGTGGAATAATATCTGTGGGTTATAGATTTCGAGACTGGGGCTCAGAGAGGTTGGGACCCTTGCCCATCATCACACCAGCACTGCGGTGGGATCTGATTTCAAAGCCCTCACTGTTTTCACGGCACCACATGGCCTCCTCAAAGCAAGACCCAGCAGCAAGAGCTGCCTCCAACAAAGAACCTGCTCAGGGGTCCAGGAGACCCCTGTCTAGCCTCGCCTGTCTGTTCCCTCCACTGCCTTTGGCGAAACCCTTCCTCCTGTGATGCTTTCCCTGCCTCCGATCTCTCTGCCTACTCTACCTCTAGCTCTTCCCTCAAATGGTCCTTGAACATGCAAGTCCCAGAATTCCAACCTCAGTCTCTGCTCCTCTGCCACACACCCCCTCCCTGAGTCACCCCGTCCACCTTCAAGGCTCCAAAAGCCAGACAGCACCTCCCAGACCCCCAACTCGAGCTCTCATCCTTCACCTGATCTTCTCATTCATTTGCTCAAATCCCCACTAAGCCTCTCTGTATGGACATCCCACACACACCTCAAACTCAACGCATTCAGAATAGTTCATTTTTCCACCAAACTACATCTCCCTTCGTATTGCTCATCTCAGTCAAGGGCATCTCCGTCCACAGTCCTCTAGGCCTTGAAACTTGAGGTCATCCTGCTGTTTCTTGAGCCCCCAGCACAATCAGTCACACAGTTCTAATCGCACCACCTCCTAAACAGGCTTAGATCCCATGTCTTTCTCTCTGCCCCCTCCTGGCACTCTTCCACTTCCTACAGTATGTAGCCATCTATTTCTGTCTATTGTAATGATTTCCTAACTACATCTCTGTCTCCAGATTTTCCTTCGCAAATCTTCCCTTTAGAGTCATCAAAGACATGTTTCTAAAATGCAAATCTTTCTGTATCAGTCTATATTTTGCAAGACTCTCTTGATCACTAGTGTCAGAAATTCACTCCACACAGACTTATGCAAAAGAGGGAATGCATCGATTCTTATAATTTGGGAAGTGGACCCAGGTGTTCAGAGGTAAAGCTGAACTCTGTGTTGAAGCTGGTTCATGTCTAGGAAGCCTCTCCTCGTGGTGACAAGATGGTCCCTAGCAGCTCCAGGCGTACGTTATAGAAACTTAGCAACCTCAGCAGAGAGAACCTTGTTCCCAAGAATTCCATTATAATCCTGGATTGATTCCAATGTGGTCCATTTGGGGTCACGTGTTAACCTCTGAGCCAATCACTGTGACCCGGAGGATGAACTACTGCTTGCTCATGGGCACATCATAGGCCTACCACCACTGTATTTCACCTGACCCACGTGAACTAAGAGGTGGGAGCAAGATTCCCTAAGGGAAATCAAGGGCTCTTACCTGAAAAGGGGAAATCGATTCTAGGCGTCCATAAACCTCCCCTTTAAAACCTTTCAACATTAGGATGGCTATTATCCCCCAAGCAGAAAACAACTTGTGTTGGCAAGGATATGGAGAAATTGGAACCCTTGTGCACTGTTGGAGGGAATATAAAATGGTGCCACTGCTATGGAAGACAGGATGTCTATTCCTCAAAAAAATTAAGCGTATAATTACCATATGACCCCCAAATCCCACTTCTGGATATATACCCAAAAGAACCGAAAGCAGGGTCTCAGACAGGTATTTGTACGCCCACATTCACTGCAGCATTATTCACAAGAGCCAAAGGGTGGAAGCAAACCAAATATGTTCATCGATGGATGCATGGATAAACTGTAGTGTACAATGGAATATCATTCCAACTGAAAAAGGAACAAAATTCTGATGCATGCTACAACGTGGATGAACCTTAAAAACTTTACTCTATGTGAAATAGCCAGACCTAAAATAAAATATTGTATAAATCCACTTAAATTAGATACGTGGAATAGTCAAATTCAGAGAGAAAGAAAGTAGAATAGTAGTTACCAAGGGCTGGAGTGAGGAGATTGGGGATTTATTATTTAACTGGTATAGAGTTTTAGTTTGGGGTCATGGAAAAGTTCTGCAGATGGAGAGTGGTGAGGGTTGCACAAAAATGTGATATTCTTTTTTTTCTTTTTTGTGGTACGCGGGCCTCTCACTGTTGTGGCCTCTCCCGCTGCGGAGCACAGGCTCCGGATGCACAGGCTCAGCGGCCATGGCTCACGGGCCCAGCCGCTCTGCGGCATGTGGGATCCTCCTGGATCAGGGCACAAACCCGTGTCTCCTGCATCGGCAGGCAGACTCTCAACCACTGCGTCACCAGGGAAGCCCAAAAATGTGATATTCTTAATGCCATTGAATTATACACTTATAAAGTGTTAAAATGGTGAATTTTATCTTATATATATTTTATCTCAGTAAGAAAAAAAAACTCTTTCAGCAGCTGCCCATTGCTTTCTGGATCAAGTCTGAGCTCCTAAGTATGTCATAAAAGGTCCTTTGGACCCAACCCCTGCCCACTTCTTCGACTTGTGCCATGCTCTCCACCTCACCCTAAAAGAACACTGTCACACAGAAACTTCTATAATAATAGAAATGTGTTATACCTGTGCTGTCCAATATGGTAGCCACCAGCTATATGTGGCCGCTGGGCACTTGAAATGTGGCCAGTGTAACTAAGAGATTGAATTTTACATTTAATTTAATTTAGATTTAAATAGCCATGTGTTGGTGGTTACTCTACTGGACAACACAGCTGTCAGTGTCCTTTCTTCCCTTTCATTCTCAAACCCTGAGATAAATATGGAAGCTTCCAGGAAGGTGGGGTTGGAAGGACATCTGGGAACTTTGTATCATGGTAGCTCTTCTCACTCTGCTATTGTTTTATGCATTCATTCATTCTTTTTCACAGCTCCTTGCTAGGCACTGGAGATGCAGAGACAAATCCAGGTCTTGATATAGAGCTCACAATCCGTATCTCTTCCAGCAACCCTGACTACCCTATTCTGCCCATTAACAAAGTCATTTGCCCACCCCCACTGACCTCAGCCCTGACAATCCCTCACTGCCTGGCTTCATTCTTCCTCCCACCAGCTACTCTTTCTTCAACTCCTGATCTACAGCAAAAAAACACTCACCTTTGTCTCCCACTTCTGGAATATGGACAAATCTAGGAGGCTATGAAGGTCAGCCACTACACGGAAGGGGACTGTGTGTGGGAGAGAGGCCCCCGAACCAGGGCTGTCCTATGTCTGCCGTAGACATCTTTAGGCTATACCTCTCTATTAAAAATTGGTCATACACATCCCCAAAAGTCTCCTCTAAAAGAGGGGGTGCAGTCTCTTTGAGGATAAAGAAGAGAGGAAGGTTGGCCATCCATCTCAGGGCACAGTCACTGAGGGTGATGGTACCTGGCCTTTAGGATAGAAGATGAGAGTATTAGCTCTCAACTCTGGGGGCATCAGAATCACCTGGGATAACTTCCTAAAAATAAGGTTCTTGGGTCCTGCTCAGGCCTATCGAACAGGCATCTTTGGGGGTAGGACCTGGTTGTTTGTAGTTGAGGACTCTCCACAGGTGATTGTGTTATGACCAAAGCCTGAGAATCCTCAGCCTAGATTCTAAGGAAATAAAAACCTGGGCCAAGGAACAAAGCATGAGGGTGCTGAGAAGATATTACCATGAATGCCTGGCAACAGCATCCCATGTGGAAAACTCTGGAACCAACGGTTAGCAGCAGGTTAAGTCTGGATACCCACCTGTATTAGTCTGCTAGGGCTACCCTAGCAAAGTACCACAGGCTGGGTGACTTAAACATCTAAAATTTATTTTTTCATAATTCTGGAGGCTAGAAGTCAGAGATCAAGTTGTCAGCAGGGTTGGTTTCTTCTAAGGAATTTCTCCTTGGCTTATAAATGGCCATCTTCTCCCTGTGTCTTCACATGGTCTTTTCTCTGTACACATCTGTGTACTAATTTCCTCTTCTTATAAGAATACCAGACTTATTGAATTAGGGCCTACCCTGATGATCTCATTTTAATTTAACTACCTCTTTTTATTTAATTGAAGTATAGTTGATTTACAATATTATATTAGTTTCAGGAGTACAACATAGTGATTCAATATTTTTATAGGTTATATTCAATTTAAAATCATTACAATATAATGGCTATATTTCCCTATGCTGTACCATATATCCTTGTTGCTTATTTATTTTATACATAGTAGTTTCTATCTCTTAATCCCATGCCCCTATCTTGCCCCTCTTCCTTCCCTCTCCCCACTGGTAACCACTAATTTAACTACCTCCTTAAAGATCCTCTCCAAATACACATTCTGCATATTGGGGGTTAAGACTTCAACGTATGAATTTTGGAAAGGACACAATTCAGCCCATAGCACCACCCTACTTTTAGGACAAACAGAAGTCTTCCTTGCTCAAAGTCCATAGAAATCCTATGTGCAAAACTTTTCCTGAGTTGGAAGAACCTGACTCCTGATCTTGTCAACATCTTTTGCGAAAGTCTCACATTAAGCAGAAGAAAAGTGACCCACGATAGCACATATATGATTTGAAATAGAAATTGTCATTATGAGAATATTTACAGTTTTTCTCCGTCTTCCCTTAGTTATATTCATGTCGGACTGCAAGTTACAGAAAACCTGAATAACAGTGGCTTAAATAAAAAGGTTTATTTTCTTTTTTTTAATTAACTAATTAATTAATTTATTTTTGGCTGCATTGGGTCTTCATTGCTGTGCATGGGCTTTCTCTAGATGCGGCCAGCGGGGGCTACTCTTTGTTGCAGTGCACGGGCTTCTCATTGCGGTAGCTTCTCTTGTTGCGGAGCACGGGCTCTAGGCGCGTGGCCTTCAGTAATTGTGGCATGTGGGCTCAGTAGTTGTGGCTCACGGGCTCTAGAATGCAGGCTCAGTAGTTGTGGTGCATGGGCTTAGGTGCTGCATGGCATGTGGGATCTTCCCAGACCAGGGCTTGATCCCATGTTCCCTGCATTGGCAGGCGGATTCTTAACCACTGTGCTACCAGGGAAGCCCAGGCTGATTTTCTCATATAACAAGAAGTCTGGAGATGGGCTGCTTCTGGTGTTAGCTCTGAAATTTGTGGATGTCAACGTCAATGTCTTTGTGCTTCTCATGGATTTTCTCTCATGCTTGTGACTTCCTGGTCACAGGTGGTTGCTGTAGATCCAGATATCACACTCTCATTCAAAATAGGAAGAAAAATGGAGGAGCCATGCCAGCTATATCAGAACCTTTTCCAGGGAAACAAAAATATCCTTAGAAACTCTCAGCAGACATTCACTTATATGTCATTGGCCGGAACTGTCACATGGCCACTCCTAACTACAAGGGAATCTGCAAAAGCATTTGGCTGGGTACACTTATTCATTCATTCAACAATTATTGACTGTGTGCCTAATATATGTCAGATACCATTCTAGGAACTTGGGATACAGCAGCGAATAGGAGACAAAAATCCCTGCCCTCATGGAGCTTATCATCTGAAAAGAGTTTGTCACTTCCCCTAGTAAAATTGGGTGGATAGATAACACATCTGCCACATCATCTAGCCTGCAACAACAGAACACCGTAACTTCCATCCTAATTTTTCATTTGCATCCCCTCCTTGAAAAGAGTCTTGCTCAAGCTGGGCTAGGTCAACTTAACATAATAAAGGAACAGATGAGGGGAGGAAGGAGAGGAAGAGAGAAATCAGTGAGGGTCTGAGATGAAGAGAGCTTTCCAGGAACTGTGGAGAAGGGCTTCTGGAATAGCCATGGGCTGTAATGGAAATAAGAGAGGAAAGGGAATTGTTATCTTCTTCTTTGAGTCTTATTCATGATTTTTGAGATCTGAGTAAAGAAGTTGGGCTACAGTATTCAGAAATCCCTTTTTTTCGATGGATTGTATTGCTCTGTGACTCTGCTCTGACACTGAACCACATGGACCCAAAGTTCATAAGGGTAACATTTTATTTGTAGCTGATGTTTGCAGTCATCACTCCTTGGCTTTGTATTGTGCAACCTCATAAGCACCTTGCAAACTTTATGTTAAGCTGTGGCAGCATCACTCTCCCACGCTAAAACCGCCTGCCCTCATTCTCAGAGTTACTCGCACACAACTCCTTCCCCAGTTCCCAAGTTGTATACTCCTCAGAGCCCCCTGTAGCCCATCCAACCTCCTCCATCAGTTCCATCCAAGCACGGGCACTGTCTGTCCCCTCAACCCCCCAACACACAGTGAGGAGAAAACTCCACGGCCAGTTAAGACAAGAGGAAAAATCCACAGTGAATTTCTCACAGTCTCAATCTTTCAATCTTAACCCCATGTCAGGGAACACCAGCACACTTCTCTAAATAACTCTGTTTTGGAAAATCTTTCCTCTTCTTTTTTCAAAAACACAGCAAAAGACTCACCCAGTTTAAATTACTAAACAGAACACTCTGCATCCTCTGCAGAGACGTTTCAGATGTCCTCACAGTTTACTCCAAGAATAATGGGTAAAACTTGCCTTATATTTGTGACTCAAGAGCCAATCTTAGTGAATTTCCCAAAACAAAGGAAGTCAGAGAATCAAGCAGCTAGCAAACCACACCCTCCTACCCATGCTGCATCCTTACTAAAATTAAAAAGAATAATAACAACAAAGAGTATGGCATGTGATCCACAAAACCAGTATACAGACTACACTTATCTGGAAAAGAAATGATAAAATGATGGTTTCAACACAGAAAAAAAAAAAAATTCCCCTTCTCTAGAAAACTAAATAGAAGATTCTGGTGGGGTTTTTAAATTCAGTTTTATTCCTCTGAGCCATCCCTTATATATATATACATACTTACGAAGTGCACATGCTCAAGTATTCTGTGTTAGTCAGCGTTATGTTCTTATGGGAGCTGCAGAAAACCTTTGAGGCTTAAACAAGATAGAACTGTTTTTCTATCCCAGGTAACATACAGGCAATCATGTCAGTCTCAGTGTTTCTGTGGAGCTCCACAGTGTCAGGGACCAAGGTTCTTATGTTATTTCACCACCATGTGTATTCTCCACCCCCAAGGTCACCTTCTCGGCCAAGATGGCTACTCTAGCTCTAGCTTCATGTCACATTTCCACAAACACACAGAAGAAAAGAAGGAAGTACTTATCACTCCTGCTCACAACTCACTGGCTAGAATTTAACTATCACTATATGGTCACAACTAGCCCTTTGGGAAAGGCAGTCTTTTTAAATTTTTTTATTTTTTTACAGTAGGTCCTTGTTGGTTATCTATTTTAAATATAGCGGTGTGTATATGTCAATCCCAAACTCCCGATGTATCCCTCCCATGAATAAGAAATGAAGTCATTTTTTTTTAACATCTTTATTGGAGTATAATTGCTTTACAATGGTGTGTTAGCTTCTGCTGTATAAAAAAGTGAATCAGCTATACATATACATATATCCCCATATCCCCTCCCTCTTGTGTCTCCCTCCCACCCTCCCTATCCCACCCCTCTAGGTGGTCACAAAGCACCGAGCTGATCGCCCTGTGCTATGTGGCTGCTTCCCACTAGCTATCTATCTTACATTTGGTAGTGTATATATGTCCATGCCACTCTCTCGCTTCGTCCCAGCTTACTGTTCCCCCTCCGCGTGTCCTCAAGTCCATTCTCTATGTCTACGTCCTTATTCCTGTCCTGCCCCAGGTTCTTCAGAACATTTTTGTTTGTTTGTTTAGATTCCATATATATGTGTTAGCATACAGTATTTGTTTTCCTCTTTCTGACTTACTTCACTCTGTATGACAGTCTCTAGGTTCATCCACCTCACTACAAATAACTCAATTTAGTTTCTTTTTATGGCTGAGTAATATTCCATTGTATAGATGTGCCACCTCTTCTTTATCCATTCATCTGTCTGTGGACACTTAGGTTGCTTCCATGTCCTGGCTATTGTACACAATGCTGCAATAAACATTGGGGTACATGACTCTTTCTGAATTATGGTTTTCTCAGGGTATATGCCCAGTAGTGGGATTGCTGAGTCATATGGTAGTTCTATTTTTAGTTTTTTAAGGAACCTCCATACTGTTCTCCATAGTGGCTGTAACAATTTACACTCCCACCAACAGTGCAAGAGGGTTCCCTTTACTCCACACCCTCTCCAGCATTTATTGTTTGTAGACTTTTTGATGATGGCTATTCTGACTGGTATGAGGTGATACCTCATTGTAGTTTTGATTTGCATTTCTCTAATGATTAGTGATGTTGAGCATCCTTGCATGTGTTTAATGGCAATCTGCATATCTTCTTTGGAGAAATGTCTATTTAGGACTTCTGCCCATTTTTGGATTGGGTTGTTTGTTTTCTTTGATATTGAGTTTCATGAGCTACTTGTAAATTTTGGAGATTAATCCTTTGCCAGTTGCTTCGTTTGCAAATATTTTTTTCCCATTCTGAGGGTTGTCTTTTCGTCTTGTTTAAGGTTTCCTTTGCTGCGCAAAAGCTTTTAAGTTTCATTAGGGCCCATTTGTTTATTTTTTCTTTTTATTTCCCTTTCTCTAGGGAGTGCGTCAAAAAGGATCTTGCAGTGATTTATGTCAGAGAGTGTTCTGCCTATGTTTTCCTCTAAGAGTTTTATAGTGTCTGGCCTTACATTTAGGTCTTTAATCCATTTTGAGTTTATTTTTGTGTATGGTGCTAGGAAGTGTTCTAATTTCAGTTTTTTACATGTAGCTGTCCAGTTTTCCCAGCACCACTCATTGAAGAGGCTGTCTTTTCTCCATTATATATTCTTGCCTCCTTTATCAAAGATAAGGTGACCATATGTGTGTGGGTTTATCTCTGGGCTTTCTATGCTGTTCCATTGATCTATATTTCTGTTTTTGTGCCAGTACCATACTGTCGTGATTACTGTAGATTTGTAGTAGAGTCTGAAGTCAGGGAGCCTGATTCCTCCAGCTCTGTTTTTCTTTCTCAAGAATGCTTGAGCTATTCAGGGACTTTCGTGTTTCCATACAAGTTGTGCAATTTTTTGCTCTAGTTCTGTGAAAAATGCCATTGGTAGGTTGATAGGGATTGCATTGAATCTGTAGATTGATTTGTGTAGTATAATCATTTTCACAATGTTGATTCTTCCAATCCAAGAACATGGTATATCTCTCCATTTGTTTGTATCATCTTTAATTTCTTTCATCAGTGTCTTATAGTTTTCTGCATACAGGTCTTTTGTCTCCTTAGGTAAGTTTATTCCTAGGTATTTTATTCTTTTTTGTTGCAATGGTAAATGGGAGTGTTTCTTTAATTTCTCTTCCAGATTTTTCATCATTAGTGTATAGGAATGCAAGAGATTTCTGTGCATTAATTTTGTATCCTGCTACTTTACCAAATTCATTGATTAGCTCTAGTAGTTTTCTGGTAACATCTTTAGGATTCTCTATGTGTATTATTGTGTCATCTGCAAATAGTGACAGTTTTACTTCTTATTTTGCAATTTGGATTCTGTTTATTTCTTTTTCTTCTCTGATTGCTGTGGCTAAAACTTCTAAAACTATGTTGAATAATAGTGGTGAGAGTGGACAACCTTGTCTTGTTCCTGATCTTAGTGGAAATGGTTTCAGTTTTTCACCATTGAGAACAGTATTGGCTGTGGGTTTGTCATATATGGCCTTTATTATGTTGAGGTAAGTTCCCTCTATGCCTACTTTCTGGAGGGTTTTTATCATAAATGGGTGTTGAATTTTGTCAAAAGCTTTTTCTACATCTAGTGAGATGATCATATGGTTTTTCTCCTTCAATTTGTTAATATGGTTTATCACATTGATTGATCTGCATATATTGAAGAATCCTTGCATTCCTGGGATAAACCCCACTTGATCATGGTGTATGATCCTTTTAATGTGCTGTTGGATTATGTTTGCTAGTATTTTGTTGAGGATTTTTGTGTCTATGTTCTTCAGTGATATTGGCCTGTAGTTTTCTTTCTTTGTGACACCTTTGTCTGGTTTTGGTATCTGGGTGATGGTGGCCTCGTAGAATGAGTTTGGGAGTGTTCCTCCTTCTGCTATATTTTGGAAGTGTCTGCAAAGGATAAGTGTTAGCTCTTCTCTAAATATTTGATAGAATTCGTGTGTGAAGCCTTCTGGTTCTGGGTTTTTGTTTGTTGGAAGATTTTTAATCACAGCCTCAATTTCAGTGCTTGAGATTGATCTGTTTATACTTTCTGTTTCTTCGTGGTTCAGTCTCCAAAGCTTGTGCTTTTCTAAGAATTTGTCCATTTCTTCCAGGTTGTCCATTTTATTGGCATATAGTTGCTTGTAGTAATCGCTCATGATCCTTTGTATTTCTGCGGTGTCAGTTGTTACTTCTCCTTTTTCATTTCCAATTCTATTGATTTGAATGTCCTCCGTTTTTTTCTTGATGAGTCTGGCTAATGGTTTATCAATTTTGTTTATCTTGTCAAAGAACAAGCTTTTAGTTTTATTGAATTTTGCTATTGTTTCCTTCGTTTTTTCTCATTTATTTCTGATCTGATTTTTATGATTTCTTTCCTTCTGGTAACTTTGGTGTTTTTCTGTTCTTCTTTCTCTAATTGCTTTAAGTATAAGGTTACGTTGTTTATTTGCGATGTTTCTTGTTTCTTGAGGTAGGATAGTATTGCTATAAACTTCCCTCTTAGAACTGCTTTTGCTGCGTCCCATAAGTTTTAGGTCAGCATGTTTTCATTGTCATTTGTTTCTAGGTATTTTTTTTGTTTCTAGGTATTTTTTAATTTCCTCTTTGATTTCTTCAGTGATCTCTTGGTTATTTAGTAGTGTATTGTTTAGCCTCCATGTATCTGTACTTTTTACAGATTTTTTCCTGTAATTGATATCTAGTCTCATAGCATTGTGGTTGGAAAAGATACTTGATATGATTTCAATTTTCTTAAATTTACCAAGGCTTGATTTGAGACCCAAGATATGATCTATCCTGGAGAATGTTCCATGAGCACTTGAGAAGAAATTATATTCTGTTGTTTTTGGATGGAATGTCCTATAAATATCAAAGAAGTCCATCTTGTTTAATGTGTCATTTAAAGCTTATGTTTTCTTATTTGTTTTCATCTTGGATGATCTGTCCATTGGTGAAAGTGGGGTGTTAAAGTCACCTACTATGGTTGTGTTACTGTCGATTTCTCCTTTTATGGCTGTTAGCATTTGCCTTATGTACTGAGGTGCCCCTACGTTGGGTGCATAAATATTTACAACTGTTATATCTTCTTCTTGGATTGTTCCCTTGATCATTATGTAGTGTCCTTCTTTGTCTCTTGCAATAGTCTTTATTTTAAAGTCTATTTATTTGTCTGATATGAGAATTGCTACTCCAGCTTTCTTTTGATTTCCATTTGCATGGAATATCATTTTCCATCCCCTCACTTTCAGTCTGTATGTGTCCCTAGGTCTGAAACTGGTCTCTTGTAGACAGCATATGCATGGGTCTTGTTTTTGTATCTATGCAGCCAGTCTATGGCTTTTGGTTGGAGCACTTAATCCATTTACATTTAAGGTAGTTATCAATATGTAAGTTCCTATTCCCATTTTCTTAATTGTTTTGGGTTTGTTATTGTAGGTCTTTTCCTTCTCTTGTGTTTGCTGCCTAGAGAAGTTCCTTTAGCATTTGTTGTAAAGCTGGTTTGGTGGTGCTGAATTCTCTTAGCTTTTGCTTGTCTGTAAAGGTTTTAATTTCTCTGTTGAATCTGAATAAGATCCTTGCTGGGTAGAGTAATCTTGGTTGTAGGTTCTTCCCTTTCATCACTTTAAATATGTCCTGCCCCTCCCTTCTGGTTTGCAGAGTTTCTGCTGAAAGATCAGCTCTTACCCTTATGGGGATTCCCTTGTATGTTATTTGTTGCTTTTCCCTTGCTGCTTTTAATATTTTTTGTTTGTATTTAATTTTTGATAGTTTGATTAATATGTGTCTTG
Source organism: Aethalodelphis obliquidens (assembly GCF_003676395.1). Taxonomy (NCBI): domain Eukaryota; kingdom Metazoa; phylum Chordata; class Mammalia; order Artiodactyla; family Delphinidae; genus Aethalodelphis; species Aethalodelphis obliquidens. Next base: position 23,506,551 of record NW_020837957.1, on the reverse strand, counting down.
GTGTGTTTAGCCTTTGATTTATCCTGTATGGGACTCTCTGTGCTCCCTGGACTTGATTGACTATTTCCTTTCCCATATTAGGGAAGTTTTCAACTATAATCTCTTCAAATATTTTCTCAGTCTCTTCCTTTTTCTCTTCTTCTTCTGGGATCCTATAATTTGAATGTTGGTGCATTTAATGTTGTCCCAGAGGTCTCTGGGACTGTTCTCAATTCTTTTCATTCTTTTTTCTTTATTCTGCTCTGTGGTAGTTACTTCTACTATTTTATCTTCCAGGCCATTTATTCATTCTTCTGCCTCAGTTATTCTTTTATTGATTCCATCTAGAGAATTTTTAATTTCATTTATTTTGTTGTTCATAATTGTTTGTTTGCTCTTTAGTTCTTCTAGGTCCTTGTAAAACGTTTCTTGTATTTTCTCCATTCTATTTCCAAGATCTTGGATCATCTTTACTATCATACTCTGAATTCTTTTTCAGGTAGACTGCCTATTTCCTCTTCATTTGTTTGGTCTGTTGAGTTTTTACCTTGCCCCTTCATCTGCTGTGTATTTCTCTGTCTTCTCATTTTGCTTAACTTACTGTGTTTGGGGTCTTCTTTTCACAGGCTATAGGTTCATAATTCCCATTGTTTTTGGTGTCTACCCCCAGTGAGTAAGGTTGGTTCAGTGGGCTGTGTAGGCTTCCTGGTGGAGGGGACTAGTGCCTGTGTTCTGGTGGGTGGGGCTGGATCTTGTCTTTCTGGTGAGCAGGACAGCTTCTGGCAGTGTGTTTTGGGGTGTCTGTGGCCTTAGTATGACTTTAGGCAGCCTCTCTGTTAATGGGTGGGGTTGTGCTCCTGTCTTTCTCGTTGTTTGGTATGGGGCGTCCAGCACTGGAGCTTGCTGGTTGTTGAGTGGAGCTGGGTCTTAGCATTGAGATGGAGATCTCTGGGAGAGCTCTCGCCGATTGATAATACGTGGGACTGGGAGGTCTCTGGTGGACCAATGTCCTGAACTCGGCTCTCCCACCTCAGAGGCTCAGGCCTGACACCCGGCTGGAGCAACAAGACCCTCTTGGCCCCAGTTCATGTGCTTCCTATCACTCTGCCAGCTCATCCCTCCACACCTCCCTCCCTTTCCGTTTGATCTTTACTCCCCATGCTGGGTGGGGACAGAAGGCAGTGCAGAGGATGCCAGCAGGCAGCTGCCCCACTGTGTCCTCATCTGCACCCCACACTGGGCTTGCCGGGTCTCTCCCAGCCATGGGGCAGGGTCTGCAAAGCAAGAACTGAAGTCTTATTCATGACAGCCATTTACCCAGCTAAAAACTCTGGGTGGGGGTGGGAGGTTATTACAATAAAAGAAAGGAGAAAAAAAATGAAGCAGTATTGGATGGTAACACAAAATATAAACAAATATCCATGAGTCCACACTGATATAAATAAATTGAATAAATAAATAAGGGAGAATAGGCAAAGCTTCCATACAGAGGAATTCCAAATAATTTACTTGGTTACACTGCTCTTAAGGAGGTAGAACATAATTCTCCACTCCTTACATGTGGGTTACTCTTCTAGAATGCACTATAAAAAAGGAGAAAAGAAAGAGTAACTTTACAGTGGAGAAACCTGACAAATACTACCGTAGCCAGGTAATCAAGGTTAACATCAACAGTGATAAATCATGTTGATAATATGTACCCTTGATGTGATGTGATAAGAACAGCACTTTACCTCTGTGGTCTTCCCCAAAACACATTACTTCAGTCTAATCATGAGAAAAATATCAGACAAATCCCAACTGAGAGATATTCTAGAAAATCCATGACCAGTACTCCTAAAAACTGTCAAGGTCATATCGAAAACAAGGAAAGTCTGAGAAACTGTTACAGCCAAGAGGAGTCTAAGGAGACATAATGACCAAATTTAATGTGGTATCCTGGATGGGATCCTAGAATAAAAAAAAAAAAAAATTGGGCATTTGGGAAAAACAGAGAAAATCTGTATAAAGTATGAACTTTAGTTAAAAATAATGTATCGGTATTGGTTTATTAACTGTAACAAGTGTACTATAATAAAATAAAGTGTTAATAATAGAAGAAACTGGGCATGGGACTACTATCTTTGCAAAATTCTGGAGATCTAAAACTGTTCTAAAATTAAAGTTTCATTAAAAAAAAAAAAGATGGGGAGACTAGATATTGGAGAATAACTAGCAGTCTTTCCCTCAACCCCCCACAGGGGATAGCTTTTCTCTTTTTACCCCCAAATCCAAGAGATGGTCACACTAGAAAATGCCTTTGAGGTCAATTGGCTTATCCTCCAAAATGAGGGGAGAAAAGCCCAAAGAAACCCTTAAGGAGGGTTTGCCCAGTGTTATCCAGCCCCCTGGTGGAGGAGCTGGAACAAGAAGCCAGGTCTCTTGACAAGGGTCAGCTCGCTCCACTCCACCTGGTGATGGAGATGCCTCCGTGGAATGGGAAGACCACTGCCAAGAACTGTCCTTTTAACAGTGGCGAGTCACTTCATCTCTCTGAGCAGCAGTTTCCTCATCTTTGTAGCAGAGATAGTGCTAACTTCCCGGCTCGTCCTCACAGAACTGTCATAAGGAGTGAATCTACATAAAAATCTGCCATTTCTATGTAGTAATAGACCAGAGGGGACCTTCTGACACATTGAAATTTTGCAACACAGGCCGACAGAGTTGACCCAAATATCACATTTGTTTATTCAATGTGTAAGCAACATGCCTTTTAAAATTGGGACACAAAATCTGGTCAGGGCACTTTTATTTTTTCTGATTAATTGCTGGAGGCTCTCAATCAGCAGGCTGTTCCCATCTCTGTCTCCCTCCCTCTCTCTCTCTCTCTCTCTCTCTCTCTCTCCTCCCTGCTCCCTGACCAGCTCTCCAGCAATCCTGGATTTCCGTGCAGGCTGAACTGAAAGTTACAGAAGCTTGCTCAGGCCATCACTCCTCGGCTTCTCCCAGCAATACAGAGTTGGTCCTGCATGGTCTGGCAGATGGTACTGATTCCTGGGGAACACTGCCTAGCAGATCCAAACCTCTGCACAGACCTGCCAGGCTTCTCCAAAGGAGGACAGAGCATTTCCTCAGTGCTGATGGCAGCAAGTCTCCCACATCTGTGCTCCCACCGTGCAGTGACCGTGCCCAGCTCTTCCCACTCATGTGCTTCAACACTCATTTGCCTCGGAGGCCCAGAGCTGGCCTTGTTTCCAGTGTCTACAACCTCAGAAGCCCAGAGCCCGCCTTCCTCGCGGAGGCTCCACCTTTGGAGCTTAGTTGCTTTGTTTTTTCTCTTGAACCCTCAACACCCAAAATATTCTACCCCTTTTCCTAGATGTTGGAGCTACTCACTCATAATCTGAGTTGGGTACCTCAAGGGTACCTTCCACTCACCCTTTGGAGAGAAACAACTTTCTCAAAGACATTTCAAAGACATTTCTGTGGTCTGAGGGAAACGCCTAAGGGGGGTCCCCTTACCCCTTGTGAAAGGCAGTGCTACCTTCTGTGATCGCAAGGAGATGCTCCAGCACCAGTGATCGAAAGTACAAACCCCTCAATGAAGAAAAGAGGGAGAAAAAGAAACCTGATTGTGATATTGGCAAGGCATATTGCTGTAAACAAAGAAAAAGTGAGATTGAGTGTCCCAGGCATTGTGCTCGGCAAGGGAAATCAAGAAAATGATCAGACACTGTGCCTGCCCTCAAGGGGGTTAGATCCTAGGAGAAACAGACAGATGATGACCGTGCACTTCATAAGAACCATAAATAGCTACTAGGGGACAGCATGCTGACACAAAGGAGAGGCCCCAAATGGTCCTGTGGAAAACAGTCACCCACAACCAGTCTAGGTCCACAAGGATCTCCTTGTGGAGATGGCATCCTGGGCATAGAACCAGTCTAGGTCCACAAGGATCTCCTTGTGGAGATGGCATCCTGGGCATAGAACCAGTCTAGGTCCACAAGAATCTCCTTGTGGAGATGGCATCCTGGGCATAGAACCAGTCTAGGTCCACAAGGATCTCCTTGTGGAGGTGGCATCCTGGGCATAGAGAACAATCAGGCTGAGCTCTAGGTTTTGAGTAGAGGCACAGAGGGAGAAAGTATGGGGTCATCTCAATACTGACGTCATGAAAAATAAACTTAAGATGAAAGGAAAGATTCTGGTATTAGTCAGGACTCTCTTGGTTGAAAGTAACAGAACTTGAACAAATATTGGATCATAATCAGATACAAGGGCAGAGTGCCAGGAACAACTTGAAATTACAGCTTGAACGCTGCATGACTCTGTGACTCCTCTCTGAGGGAGGCTTCGTTCTCTTCCACAGACTGGCCACCTTCACGTGGTGCAGAACACAGCTCAGAAAGTCTGAGTCCAGCAGCCAAGGGCTGCCTCTGTCAGACAGAGGTGCACTATCTTCCCTTGATTCCAACCTGGAGAACCCCAGGGGAAGATTCTGATTGGCCTGGGTTGGGTCTGTGTCCACCCCCGGACCCATAGACCATAGCAAGGGCTGGGGGAGGACATAGGTCGTGCCGCCAAGAAAATCCATGGAGACCCTTGTGGCGCCTGTCCTGGAGAAGAGAAAGAAGAGAATCACCCCAACAGACGTCGCCGACCCATTCAATACTCCAAACACCTGGGGCTGGAAGGTGGAGTCTGACTAAGAAATTGCACCCCAGTTTTTATCATTTCATAGTTAGGACCCTAGACAAGCTCTGGAATACTACGAGCATACAGCAATACCTTTCTAACTAAGTTCTAGACTGGAATAAATCAATATGAACTGGAGTAAAAAACATGAACTGCTTACATATATCTAGCATTTAACTGAGCATTGAGAGGAAGGGGTGAGACAGAAATTCGAAGAAATAAGAGCCAGCGCCTACCCTCAAGGAGCTTACCACTGTTGGAGTTACCTGGGATAGCAAGTGGATCTGGGAGACCATCTACCCACAGATTTTCAAGTAAGTTCCTGGGAGGCCACTAGCAAGCCCGGGGAGGGAGCTGGAAAGGAGGGGGAAGGAGGAGTCATAAGAGGCTGAGCAGGCAGGCGTGGAGCTCCCCGTCTCCACGATGCTTCTAGAGCATCTCCTGCTTTATCTGTTCTGTATGTTGGCGTTTCACATAAAATCATATGTGTAAAAAGTTTCTCACTCCTTTAGGAATGTTTGAACACGCCAGGTATAGTCCAGCTCCCCTGAGCTGCACCTGGAGGTTCCGAGGCCTAGGAAACCTGCTTGTTATATGTGTTTCGTCCTCACAGCCATGTTAAGATCTGGTCGGTGAAGGCAAACATGGGTCTGGAGCCCCCTTCTCCTGGCCCCCAGGTTGCCCCCAGCCCTCACTTCACTTGTATGAAACAGTCGAACAAAACCATAGCCAAGAGGCCTCCTGTGGAAAAGCAGGGAAGGGAGCTCAGCCTCTGGCGTTGTTCAATAACAGGTGATAGGGCTTCCCTGGTGGCGCAGTGCTTGAGAGTCCGCCTGCCGATGCAGGGGACACGGGTTCGTGCCCCGGTCCGGGAAGATCCCACATGCCACGGAGCGGCTGGGCCCGTGAGCCATGGCCGCTGAGCCTGCGCGTCCGGAGCCTGTGCTCCGCAACGGGAGAGGCCACAACAGTGAGAGGCCCGCGTACCGCAAAAAAATAGAATAAAATAACAGGTGATGGAGTAGTGCCTCTTGTGGAAGGAAGACGAGGTGGAGGAGAGGAAGGGAGGAGGGGAGCAGAGAGCTAGCCCGGGGAGGACGTGTGCCAGATGCTTGACGTGTGCAGATGGGCACGAGCATGAGGTGGGAAAGGACAAGAGAAAGAAAGATGCAAAGGAGGAAGGCGTGGAGGAAAGAGGGGAGGGGAGATGCAGAGGCCAGGGCAGCCAAGGAGTCCCAAGAATCACACTTAACAATAGCTCAGCCGGGCTTCCCTGGTGGCGCAGTGGTTGAGAATCTGCCTGCCGATGCAGGGGACACGGGTTTGAGCCCTGGTCTGGGAAGATCCCACATGCCACGGAGCAACTAGGCCCGTGAGCCACAACTACTGAGCCTGCGCGTCTGGAGCCTGTGCTCCACAACAAGAGAGACTGCAACAGTGAGAGGCCCGCGCACCACGATGAAGAGTGGCCCCCGCTTGCCGCAACTAGAGAAAGCCCTTGCACGGAAATGAAGACCCAACACAGACAAAAAATTAATTAATTAATTAAAAAAAAAAATAGCTCAGCCTTGTCCTGTGTCATAGTTCAAAGTCCTGAAGTCACTGACTCAACATATTCTCAGGAATTCATAATCACATACTTTTAAATAGGTTAATCTAACTACCATAGCAAATGCTTAGTGAGAGTTACTATGTGCTAGGAGCTGTGCTCAGGGCAGACGGAACGTGGGAAGCCTACGTAGACTCAGTTTGGCGACCCTACAAGCCAATATCCTATTGACCGACAATCATTTGCTGAGGATGGGAAAAACTGACTGTTTTTAATAATTCATACACGTCTTTCTTGATGTCGAAAACAAGAGAATTATCTCATTCACTGAAACATTTTAACTTAATTAGAATTGCCTTCCATTTCACTTATTTTACTTTCATAACTGAATGGTGTTCCTTTCAAAGCATAGAGATTACTTATATTGATAGAGTTGTAAAATCTTGTTCAAATTTTGCTTTAAAATCTAATTTCTCTGACTTACATGTTGACAGAATGTGTCCCATGTTTTTGTTCTCGTTTTTTCTTATGATTCTCTAAATCACACAACTGCTTGGGAAGCCTCGTATCAGGATTCTAATTTAGATAATAGCCTAGTTTTCCAGAATACGGCCACAGGGCAGCATTATTTGATTTCAGATTTTCAGCTGGCTACAACCACTGGTCCCAGGGTAGATGGTGGCAGCGTGAAACCCAGCAACACTGCCCAACAGGGGTATGTTTTTCTTCTGAAGGTGACTGTCTATTCTGGCAGGACGGGACCGATTCCATCTTGTGGGTATGTCAGGATGATGGGTAGAAAGCAGAGTTCCTGGCACCATGTTTATCATTTATTCTGCAGGTGTTTGGCATTCCCCTAAACATGGATTCCCCCAAGGCAGCTGCCCTTCGCTCTTAATCTGACTTTGGCTGTGCCAACTATTCACATGCATTTAATCCTCACAACAATGCTAAGAAAATAGGTCTTGTTATCATCTCCATTTTACAGATGAAGAAATTGAGGTTTAGAGAAATTAAGTAACTTGCCTTTGGGCAAACTAACTGGAAAGCAATGGGGCCATGGTTAGACCAGAATGCCAAAGCCCGTGTTCCTGCAGTAGATACCACTCCATAGCGACGCCTCTAGAAAAGATAAGTACACCTTTCATTTACATTCATATTTTAGAATTCCTGCTAAAATGATTATTTTTGACTTGAGACCTACAAAATCAGGAGCCTTGACTTCAGGTCACAAACACTTTCAGTCACACCAAGGAAGCAATATGTGGTGTAGTAGGAAAAACACTGGTCTAGGAGACCTGTTTGTGAGTCACAGTGCCTGACACATAGTAGGTGCTCAGTAAACACATGTGGAACTGAGAACTATGGGTCATGTGTGTACATTTGGTTATGCCTTTCTCCTGGGTGTTCAAGAGGGCACTTTAAGTAAAGATCCTACAGTTCATGCCAGCATCACAGGGGTTGTAGTGTGGCATCAAAAACTACCATTTACTGAATATCCATTAAACTTCCTTCATGGTATAACATTTGGGGGTTAAGGAAAATGTAGGAGACTTTTGCTCAAAGTAACCTCTGCCTCTAACTGCTATTTCGTTCAACTTGTCTTGCCTTCTAACTTCGTCCCAGAAAAATCTCAAGGGAAATGAAATTAAGCTGTTTCCCAGATTTGCTTTTCAAAATGAGTCCTAGGCTGGCCTTCAACACCACAAACACATTCTGTGTGGTCACAAGGGAGGACTGCATTCAATTCTCGGACCAACTACGAGGCTTCAGGGGCCAGACAAGCCGAATATGTGCCAGAAAAAAGACACAGGTGGGTGTTTTGTAGTAATTACTGCCTGCCAGGCTGGTCTGTCCAGGGGCATAGACCTCTTTGCCTTGCCCTTTGGTCCTCATCCTTTCCTGTTATTGGAAATAACGTCTGCTTGCTGTCTCTGCTTGGATTGGGGGCTGGGGAACGTTATCCACAAGAGCGAAATTGGGCCAAAGTTTTGCACAATGTCCGGGGACCATCAACAGAGTCATTGCCGTTCCCAATACAAATGGTCCTCCTCCGTGGTGTGGGAGGTGATGAGGTCTTACTTGACACACTGGCCTGCCTGCTGTGATGAGTCATCCCGTCAGAGGGCCCATCTGTAAACGTTAGACACTGTCAAGAACTTGGCTTCATCATTTTCTTGGGAACAAAGAAATTCAATTTTAAATCTGCATATTCATCATTCTGGAGAAATAAGCACAGTACTAAACAAAAATATTTAATAGTCAACATCTAATAATTCCCCAATCACATTCAGGGCAGGATTTTGTCCTAAGGAACTGTAACGCCCATAGATATGGGATTGTACAGGCAACATTCAAGAAAGCTATCTTTCTTTCCCATAATAGATTTTCTTTCACTCTATGTGGGTTTTCAACAGATTGCTTCCAAGGGGAAAATCCTGCCCACTCTGTCTTTTCCTTACAGTGCTGCGGTTGTGGTGTTTTAAGCATTGCTGGGAATTTCCTTTGTATCTGGGTCATTCTTATCTTTTCATCCTTAAAGTCGTCTTTTCACTGACATTTACTTTTTAAAGAAAAAATATATATTTTTTAAATGTTAAATATAAGAACTAGACCAGACGTAAATCGCATCTCAACCTGGTTCTGTTTGTTTTCTTGGCTACATAAAGATTGCTTGTGCCCTGGGAAAATGTAATCGACAGGTTCCAGATTGAGGACAGAAATTTTAGGAGTCAAATATCATGAGAGTTTTTACCAATAAAAATGTGGATTTCACCAAGCCTTCTTTTAAAAAATGTTAAAAATTGGGAGAGGTTTAGAGGAACTGTTTGTGGTCAACTTATGTAGAGTCTATTCACAAACGCCCCTTATTTTCCATCACACAAGGAATTAGCAAAATCTAAACCAATCCCTCTTGCACAGACATTATTCAGTGGTAACAAGACCCAGGATGAAGAATCCAGGTTTCCTTCTGTGTAATCATATGGCCATTTTCCCAGCTGTTTCACACATGCTAATGGAGTGTGACAAGTAAAACACATTTGGCTCAGGGTCTGGTCCAACGTGCAATGGCTTCACAACCATGAAGCTCCTAATCGTTTTTCTCCTAATCTACCACTGCTTTGGGGGGTTGGTGTCTTCCCTGTCATGAGTGATTTCAGTGCACTGATCAGGGTAGACTTGACAGATTCTTTATCAATGTCAAGGGTCTTTTGTGGTTAAGTCCAGTCACGCTGAAACAAAACGCTTCGTAGATATTAGATATATGCTGGTATTACATAATTCTCTTGCAGGCAATAGTTTTTGGTCAACCTATGAAAAGAAAAATGGAGTGAGGGTGAAAACCAAAGGAAGATGCAGCAGAAGTCTTGGCAGTTATTTCTATGGAAGTCAGACAATGCGACTGACGTGGGGCCCATCACTCTCCCCTCTTCCATCAGGTTAGAATAGAACAAAGAGAAATTGCCAACAAAGAAAGCAATGATCTGGGGGAGGGGATGGAATCTCAATAGGCTTTTAATTTCAGGAAACAGAGCAGTATTGAGGGAAAACACAGGACCCCTGCCTGGGCTCATATTCACATCCACAAGTATACGCCCACCCGTACCAATTAAAATCATACATTTTCCCCATGAGTGTTTGTCTTGACTGGGAAGTTACTCTCTTAGACTTCACCAACATTATCCCCTCTCCCAATACCTAACATTAGTGCAAACTGGCTTAGAAGAAATACAATCCCAGCGTCTCTGAGTAAAAGAGAGACTCTGACTGTTGTTAAGTTTGTTCAGCGCCATCGATATTGGGCCTTCTCCAGCAGTTCTAGCCATGACAGCTTCATCAGGGAGGATGTTCGCTCTTGCAATTCATACCAATGGCTATTTTAAAAGACTCTCTCCAATGTGTACAACGTGAGGCCTGCCAATCCCCTCTACCCACAAATAAAGAAGATATCCCAACCACTTGCTAAATCTGTGGTGCTGAATTGCGTTCATCTGAGGTTTCAGAATATCACTCTCAAGAATAACATGGGATGCAAGAAACCTCATTGTCTTTTTATTAACCCAAAAGCCAAGGATAACAAAACTCTCATCAAAGCTGCAAACAGACAGTAGAAAGAAGTACTCTAAGTGCTGGGTGCTAACCTGGAAGTGTTATTTGTGACATTATCAAACCAGTAAATGAGTAAGAACAAATAAGTCCCCAGCTGTCAGATGCTCTCCTATATTACACAGTTAAAGGCTGAGGTTATTTCAATAGTTTATCTGATAGTTTTTTCTTTTTTGTACTAATTTAGAAACTTAGTACTTCAGTGGAATTGAACTCACTGAAGCTAAAAATGACCAGACCTTTTTAATAAGGTACCTTTCAATATCAAACTTTGGGGTCTGTTTTCCTCCCAAGTAGGCACTTAACTCTCATTAGCACTAATGGCAGTTGTACACAAAGGTTGGGTAGGATATATATATCACTTTGTCTCTTTGTATGGAGCTCCAAGGAGGGAAAAAAAAAAAAAAAAGAAAGGGAAAAACAACTTTGAGATTGAATAAAAGAGAGAGTTCTTGATACATTTACAAAGAAGAAATTAATGTTTAGCAACCCCAGATTTCAGAGAACACACACCTTTAAGAAATGAGATGAGGAGAAAATTTCTAAATCATTTTGAATAATACCCAAACCATGCTTTCCTGAGAAATCTGTTTTCCCTCCATCCCCAGCATATACATTAGACCCATTTTGCACTTGTTATGTACATAATGATTCTAGACAACGTAAGATGATTTCATGATTTTTTTCTTATCATTTTTACTTATCTACCAGTGAGCCAATTTATGCAGCTTAAACCATTGCTAAAGAAGACGCATCAACAATTGTCTGTAATCATTACAAATAATAGCACCAAATGTTCACAAGAAGCTGTTTTCTTATCATATTTTCATTAAAATATCTTTTCAACCTGCTTTGCTTTTCCCATGTCTGAAAACTGTGTTGTAATCAGTCTTATTAACTGAGAACATAAATATGATTTATTATGGTCTGATAATGGAAGCTACGTGGACCCAGAGAAGGGCTATATTGTCCTTTGATAAAATGGCTCTTTTCTCTCAAATGGAGAGCTCTATCATGAGAACATGCAGAATGCAGTGAGTGATTATTTCCTCAGGGTGAGTGATGGCAAAGCCCGACAGAAAATCTTCTTGTTGACCATGACAGCCTCAGAGGGTCCCCAAACCTCCCTGAGTTTGACAACCTGCAGACACTTTTGATGAAGTGTATTCTTCTGTCAGAGACAGCCTGTCTGGGAGGAGAAAAGAGACCTTTATCGTCTGATCGGCTATTATTGTCTTGATCTTTCATAAGCAATCTGTAATGCACATGAATATAATATCCTTTCACACCAGTGCCAAGCGTAATAGAAATGTGGTTATAAGACCCTCCCCCTGGTTATGTAAATGTCCTTACACCATAATTAAGAAAGATGGTTTGTGACTGATAGGGTAAGGAAAGAGTAATCAAACTGTTTTAGGAGTATCTCCCTATTTTAAAGACTTCAACCCCAGGGTGAACAGCATTTATGGTAGATATAGGGAACCAGGTTATCCTGAAGTCTTAGTCTAAAAGGAAAAGCAGTTTTGAATATGCTATTGGTGTTATATTTTTATTAAACATGCAAATGGCAGCCGGTTTTCAGCCAAGAGTGATTACTATGCTGATATGACTTAGAAGAAATGAGAATGCCTCTCAAAATACCTGGCTGAGGGTTACAGCAAGAACAAAGACCTATTAATAAGGAATGCACTTGCACAAATGGGTCCTCCAGTCCAAAGAAAGTTCTCCAATAAATTTCCCTCTTATTCATTTCCGGGATCCTAAATATGGAAAAAAAAATTAATTAACAAATACGTTTGCAGGCAAAACTCTTGCAATTATTTGGCAATTAAACCTACTTCTTACGTGGCCCGTGGGAACCATCTCCATTTCTGAACAGTGAAAGATAGTTCTAGATGGTGTTTGTTTGGATTTGGTGACAAAACTTTTCTGATCTTCCAGATAAAACACAACCAGACTTACAGCGAGCAGGCCAGCTCATGGAGACCAATAGCTTGATGTTCAATCTCAGTTGCTGGCAGAAGGGAGAAAAAGACATCACCCACCTGAAAAATTCTAATCCCCCCAGCAAAATACATTCCAGTCAGCCCTCAGTATTGACACATTTTGCATCAGTAAATTCAACCAAACTTGGATCAAAAAATTTCAGAAAAAAAAATTCCAGAAAGTTCCAGAAGGCAAAACTTGAATTTGCCTCCTGCAGGCGACTATTTACATAACTTTTACACTGTATTAGGTGTTATAAGTAATCTGGAGTTGAGTTAAAGTGTACACAAGGATGTGCATAGGTTATAAGCAAACACTATACCATTTTACATAAGAGACATGAGCATTGCGGGTTTTGGTATCCTCTGGGGTCCTGGATCAATCCCCCGAGGGTACCAGGGCAGAACTGTACTCAACTTTTCATTAACCTTCTGACATCTGGATTCTGAGGTATCCCCACACTAATCACTAATGGGTTTTGCGTTACCAATTAGTGGAGAAAACTCTCCACTGCTGATGCCAAAGGGTTAATCATTAGTTTCACACCACTGGGTGGTCAGTTAGAAGAGCAGCCCCTGAACCCAGGAGTGGAGAGTGAGGGGCTCCGGCTTGGGAGAGCTCTCATTATCAAGGAGAAACATGCAGCTCACAGACCTTGACCTCCATATCTCTGTCCTGGCATCTTGCCTCGAGGTGGATTCAAGTATTACACAAGCGTGCACGTGCATGTGCACACATTATGCACAAGTCTGGGCCAGAGCCAATCACCAACCTAGCCAGGCTCTATTGAGTCTGTCCCATCAAAGGTAGATCAGACCAGAGGAATTCTCTCTCTCTCAGCACCTCTGTCTATTTGCTTCTCTAAGCAATGACTTTCCCATGGGAATGAAAAAAATTGCCATTTTGGAAGGAGTTGGGTTTTGAGAAGTGTTTGATCTCCTTCAAGAGATACTTCTCTGAAGTTCTGCCAACCCTCGATTATCTGTACAAATGAGGCTTAAAAAAAGTATGGAAAGATTCAATTCACTGATAATCTTCAAACTCCAGTTCGGTCTATATTTTAGTTTCTTTCTGAACTAATTGTACCAGAGCAATTAACAGTTAAAACTTATGGGATAGTTCCTTTCTCCTTTTATGGTCAGTTTTGTGGATGTCAGCAGAGTGAGGAAACTGTCAAAACAGAGGCTAAGGGAGAGAGGAAAGGGAAGAAACGAAATGCCCAGATAGTCTGCAAATGGGATAATCTATTTTTGAATAACTGAGAAGAATCTAATTTCAAAGATAATAAAAGAAGGCCCAGAAAGAAATTCTGTCTTGAAAATGCACAACCTCTTCCCCCAAACCTAAAACAGCTAGTAGGAAAACAAATAAGTAAACAAAAAACCACAAGAAAAACTCAAACCTACTGTCCCCATCCACATTTTCTCGGATCTAATCTACACATGTTCTAAGTTAAGTTATATTCTAAAGAGGATAGGAGGGAGGAAGAGAAGAAAACACAGAAGACATTTCTTACTTGTGTTCCATCTGGCTTTGCTGTCAGGTATTGATAACAACAGGGTTGCTTTCAAAACTGTATTGGCCTAAAACTTTAGAAATTGATCAACCTTAATTTGTTTTTCTTAGAAAAACCAACATCCAAGAAAAGGAGATGACTCAGCACTTCATTTCTTTTTTCTTTTAGTCCCAAATTTTCAAATCCTCAAACCAAAAATACTTGAGTACATTTGGGACTGAAATGAGACCCACAGTGCTTCCACTAAGGCCAGGGTTTAGAACTTCTCAGTTAAGGGAAGGGACTCTTAATGAACCTAATCATGCACTTCTTTTTTTTTTTTTTTTTGGCCAGAGTCATTGGCTGACTGCACTTATTTAGTTCTGCTTTAGAAATGAAAATCTAATAAAGTAACTGGCAGTTTCAATGTCACAGAAATTTTCTCCAGCATCCCAACTGGCATTGTGAAAATAGGCTCAAATTCCTCTAATCTCCCCGCTCTTTTACCTTCAAATGCCACACTTCGAAACCAAACCATTTCCTAAGAAATAGCAGAGCTTGGTTGGGTTCAGAGGTCGGGGCACAGGGTTGGGAGGAGGAAGACTCTTTCTTCAGGTTGGAGGGGATTTGCTTTTTTCCACACACTGAGGCAAGAAGGACCGGAATCTGGAGGCTGGGAATGTTCTGCCTCTTGCCAAGGAATTCAAAGGAGCCATTGTGTTTGATACTTTGCTTCCCAATTGGCCTCTGACAGCAACATCAGAAGCAACAGATACTTCAGTTCTATATCAGGAAAGAGGCATTTTTTTACAAAGAAAAAAAAAACCCCACACACTCCTGAAGACACTGAAGCCTAATTACTCTACATCCCATAGTCTTAAAGATTGAGATCTCTGATACTATGTGATAACCCCTTGAGGAAGGGGTGCAGCTCCATTAGGACTTGAATAGATAGCATTTCTATACTTTACCCTCAATAAAACTGATATTCAAAATAAGTAGACTGGCTAGATGCTGTCATTCCCCCAGCCATTGAACTGCGGTGATCATTATGCAGGATACAACAATACCATTTATTAAGCTACCAAATGGGAAATAAACTCTTCACTAAAATGTAAAAGGGATTTAAGATGTCCAAGACTAAATGATTAAGGAATTCGTTTATATGCATCACTGTTTCCATTGCTTTTCTAAAAGATGTATGTATCAAACCCTCATATGTATGACTGGATCTTTAAAGTTCTGAATGGTCAGGATCTTAGCATTATAAATCCATGCTAAGAGAACAGAAAGTTTTCTAAGCAGCATGGTCATTACACTTATAGAGGTTGGAACTGCTACACAATATTCCCTGGGAGAAAATTTCCCGGTTTCTAGTGCTAAGGTGACCCAAACAGAGATGAGCTAAGGGCAGGAAAAAAAGGATGAGAGTAGTTATCTGCGAAGCATTGAAGGAAGTCGGGTCGGGGTAGGGGGGAGAGAAGGCATTGGTTGGTTGAGAGAGGTTGATGAAACCATTATCAAGCATGATAAGGGGGAAAAAGCCACAGAGACAGCATCATTTCCCAAATTGTGGTCACAAATGAAGAGCCCTAGGTAATTTGAATTGTTCTGCCAACGAAGTCAAATCCTGGGCCTCTCAGAAGCCATTGGAAATGTCTCGGGTTTTCTCATTCTGCTATTTTGATAGAAATTAAGCTTGTAAATGAATAAGAACAGAACCAACTCTATAGAAAACACTCTTCCTTTATCCTCTATTCCCCAGCGTAATACATATCTGATTTCCTGCCCAAATGATTTAAGGTTCCCAAATGCAAGTGAAAAAATTTAAGTTTGAGATTTGCTCGTACAACTACCTAAATCTCAACTCAAATCCCCTCTTCAGAGAACATTTTATAGTAGACATGGAGAATAAAATTGTACAGTCCTCTTTTGCAGAACAAGAAATATGGAAGCATACCCAGGAAAGGCTCATGGAATAGTCCTCAAAAATGCTTGAAGTGATTGACATGTACATCCCCGGGGAATCAGAAGAGTCATATAGACACAAGCAACATCTACAAGCTTCTCCAACTTGCCCCTGTGTACCCTTTGCTGGTTTCCCTCCCCCTCTGCCCTTCCTTTGGGCATCGTTTTTTCTTTTTATTTTTTTAACCTTTGTCATCTGCTATTCTTTCCTCTAGATTTTTACCATCCATTATTCAACGTTGGTTTTTTTCTATTGTATATTTCTGTCACAACTGCTTTATTGTTATTATCCTAGGGTAAGTATCTCATTCCTTTAGACCACAGACACACTAAAGAAGTCCTGCAACTAAAGATATCGATTCCCATTATAGAAACAGGCACTCTCCCCTACTCTCAGCTCCCTTTCTCACTCCATCAATTAAGGTTTTCCAAATCTGGAGCAAGATTAAGAGATGTGTGTCCATTGCTGGCCCGTTACTGGGACAGATAGGATGATGTTGCTGAGAAACTCTGAAACAAAGACCGGTCAAAATGAAAAGTATGACATTCCCAGCAAACCCTGGAACCAATACTTGGGACAAGTGTCATGCAATTCCTGATTCTTATTTATTTATTTATTTTTGGCTGTGTTGGGTCTTCGTTGCTGCACGCGGGCTTTCTCTAGTTGTGGCGAGCTAGAGATACTCTTCGTTGCGGTATGCGGGCTTCTTACTGCGGTGGCTGCTCTTGTTGCAGAGCACAGGCTCTAGGCACATGGGCTTCAGTAGTTGTGGCACATGGGCTCAGTAGTTGTGGCTTGCGGGCTCTAGAGTGCAGGCTCAGTAATTGTGGTGCATGGGCTTAGTTGCTCCGCAGCATGTGGGATCTTCCCAGACCAGGGCTCGAACCCGTGTCCCCTGCATTGGCAGGCAGATTCCTAACCACTGTGCCACCAGGGAAGCCCCAATTCCTGATTCTTGAACCCTAGCCCCGAGGTCCTGGGACACCCAGTGCAGCCACATTTCCAAAAAGCCCCACCCTGGTTCTTGAATTCTTAACTCTATACATCTGGCTACTGAAAAATCAGGCTGAAGCCTCATGTGGGGCAATCTCATTTCCTAGTGACTTTGTAGACCCTTACTTACTCTGTTGAACACTTCTTGGGGACTTTGCCAAAATCTTGCATTTTCATTCACTCCATTATAAAGGCTTCTTTTCAGCTATAAAGATTTATGCCAATTAAAATTATATTTTGTCGTCCTCTTGGAGGCTTCACAGAGAGGATAAACTATGTGGCGAGTGGTCTCTCTCAGCCACCACTGTAGCCACGGGAGTGAGGCATTCCCAGCACACCCTATCGTTTTCACAAGTGTGAAAATATTAAAGATTTAAGCAAAATATTCTGTAATAGAGCATCTCCTTGTGCTAATCATCTGGTTTAAAGTTAAGAAAGGAGAAACCTCATCCATTTGACAAAGATTAAAAGAAGGAATGAAAGGAAAAGGAAAAGTATGGGAAGGGGTGTCCTGTCCTGGGATTGTCTGTCAGGTGCAGACAAGCAACTCTTGCTGATTTCTACTAACGGAGGAGCCATTGGCCAGATAAAGACAAACCTTTAGTTTCAACTTCTTGCATAATCGGTACTGGGACTATTGACAGCAGAAGTCAGCTAGTTAGGGGTCATCTGTCCCAATACACAAACGTATGTCTTCTGATACACACACTAAGGAATTCTCACAAAACTGGGTGAACAGTAGAGAGAACAAAAGAAAAATCACAAACAGGGTACTTCACACCAGGGAGCCCAAGAGTTCTGGCAACATGAAACCCAGCTCAAACCACATACACATAAAACAGAAATCTACTACTCATGTAACTGGGAAGTCCAAGGCATGGTCTAGCTTCAGACATGGCTCAGCCAGCTGCTCAAACAATATGGTCGCAAATCTATTTCTTTTTCACCATCTCATACTTCCACCTTACTTGGTTGGTTTTACTTTCAGACAAGATTTTTCTACCTGGAAGAAAGGCACCAGTAGCTCTAAGCTTACACTGACCTTTACCAAGGCATCCTAAAAACAAAATGTCTATTTCCCAGAAATCATGTTAAATCCCCAAAGGACTCTTAAGAGCGCTGCTTGGATCACTTGCTGATGGGGAAGCCTGGCCATATGATTGACAGCCCTACCAGAGTCACAAGGAATGTGGGAGGGGAAGATCCCAAGGAAAAGAGGCTTTTATCAGAAGAAAGGAGAATGGAGACTGGGTAGTTGAAGGCAGATGTCCTCCAGGCAGTGCTAATTGCAGTCACTTTGAACCTAAATCACTTGCAGGGACCTTTGGAACTCATTAGCATCCCCTGGCTCAACAGCAAGATAATGCCTTACCTTCGCTCCAAGTTGCTGCAATGCTTTTTATGTCTGAGTGGAAAACAGACCTCAGCACCTTATGGGCCCCAACTACATGGATGAATAAGTTCTGCTCAGCAGCCTGCAATGGTTCTTTTATTGCCATGACCGACCATCATGTAAATAAGTAGTTACTGACTTAAGAACTCACTATTTACTCAATAATCCTTAATGGGAACCATGATCCCTTTACATACTATTATAGACGTGCATAATTATGGACTTTTCAAATGGGTATTTCTTTTAGGCATTCACCTATAATAGCTCCTTCAAAGCTGTTAAGCTTTTATCATGTGAAGATCCAAGTAGAAAATATTTAGTTCACTCCTCATTGACCTAATAGAGAACAAACTCATCTTTAAGATGGTGCAAGCTTCCTGCCAAGAACTCATGGACAGCCTTGTAAAAAAAACATCTGGCTGGGGCTATCTGGGGAGGAAATCAAGTTGCCATTAGATCATGTTCATCTCATAGAGGAATTAAATATTGACACTGACTGATCATCGGTCATTGTTTCTTCAGTCCCTCCTGAAGGAAATCCTGTCACACCCACTTGTCCTGACTTTATTACTATCCAGCGAGGGTCCTATAAAAGTAAAATGTCGGGTAGGTGCACTGGCTTCAACATTCCTCATTATTCAAGCACAGAACATAACTCTTACTTTAACAGAGAATAAGTTTTTACTGCGCATGGAATACATTGGCACCACAAAGGAAACCACAGCCAGGATCAGGAGATTGAGAGATACCTGCTGAGGTCACGAGCTTAAGAAAATGGGGTAATGTATGATGCGGTGCAATGTATATATCTGACACCAACCATCAGTACACGCGATGCATATCACATTACAAAAAATATTGGCATACCATGTTCGAATGGGTCTCGGGATATACAGTGAAATTTAACTTGCTTAGTTCAAATCAAGAAACTACGACGAGTTCATGACTCTATCAAAGGTACTAGGCTTGGTGAGGGAAATACAAAGATAAAAATAAAGTTTGTTTTCAAGCTTGCCCACCTCCATCAGGACTTGATCTTTACTAGCCGCACGTGCTACCATTCCCACTGACTCTCTCTCGGCTTCACCACTTAGAACTTCTCCCCAAGCCTCAGATAAGTGCAGCTCCTCTCAGCTTTCTGCCTTTGCATGTGTTGTTCCTCCTGAACTGCATTCCCCTTCGTTTCTTCTGCCTAGACGTTATTAAAACATCACCTCCTCAAGGAAGCCTCCCTGATTCCTCCAGGTAGACCCAGCCACACTCTCTCTGCTTCTGAAGCACTTTCTGCAAACATCTATCTTGTACCATAAGCATTTGTAGCTATGTTTTTCTCCCCCATTACACTGTGAGCTCCCTAAAAGCCAAGTTGTCTTCAAGGTGCTTACAGAGTACCAAATACAAATAAGTCCCTAGTAAGACGCTTCCGCAGAGAAAAGCTATGTTATTCCCACTGCATTTCTGCTGTCTGGGCCTCCTAGGCTGCTGGAAGAGAGACATATGCATAAACCAGGATGAGACAAACACCCTCAGTGCTGGAGATTCGAACAACAAGGAGTGGGTAGGAGGGAGATACTTAGATGTACAGGGAAAAGAAGGAGGAAGAGAGGGAGAGAGAAGTGGAGAGAGAGAGAGAGAGAGCAAGAAAAGTGGAGGTGAGGCATTGCAGGAGGAGGACAGCATGAGCCCAGAGGAAGGTGAATGGAGGTGAGGAAAGGGGAAATGTAGGACCTTGGTGTGGAGGGAACATGCAGATGGTGTGGGAGGGAAGCTGCAGGAGGGGAGACACTAGGACACCACGTCAGAAAGGTAGACTGGAGTAAGGACTGATCTCTGAGGGTTTGGATTGCCGGGCTGAGGCATTTGCATCTGGACTCCGCAGTGGCGGAAATTCAAGGAGAGAAGAAAGTAACATGGAAACGTCTGATCCCATCTGGCTTGGGTAGACCAATGAGGAAGCTATGACGACTTGGAGTCCAACGTTTTGGAACCAAAACCTCAAACCACACTATTCAAGAATCTGATCTCTCAGCCAATTTCAGTGAGACATAGGCCATCCTGGATGTACCTACCAGAGGAGAGAAAAATTGGCAGGTGATCAGCCCTGGTATTCCTCAGTCTCCAGGTCCTCAAGTATGCCAGGCACCTGCTGTGCCCTCTGCCGGGGACTCACTTCCCTGGGATATTCTCATGGCTGCCCCTCCTTTCATTAAGATCCCTGCTCAAATATCATCTTTACAGAGAGGCCATTCCTAAGCAGCATGTCAAAAACAGCACACACAGCACTCCACCCCTTTGTTCTGCTTGATTTTTCTTCAAAGCACTTATTAACTACCTGACATCACATTGTATGTCTATTTGTTTATTTCCTTATCATCTATATCCTACAATACAGGGATTGTCAAACTTTCTGTAAAAAGCTAAGTAGTAAATATTTTAGAATTTGTAGGCCATATGGTCTCTGTCTTAACTACTCAACTCTGCCATTGTAGCATGTAGGCAGCCATAAACAATGCATAAGTAAGTGAACATGGTTGTGTTCCAATAAATCTTCATTTTACAAACATAGGCCATGGGACAGATTTAGCCGTGGGTCATAATTTGCTAATCTCCGCTTCACTAAAAAGCTCCGTGAAGTTAGCAACTCATCTATCTTGCTTACTTTGGGTTTTCCAGAGCTTGGCACATGGTAGGCGCTCAATTAGTAATTTTTAAAGAATTCATATGTGAACGAAGTCCTATGGAAAATGAAAGGGATATAGGAACACTACACCCATGTGAATATATATACACTCCCTTTGTGATGGTTAATTTTATGTGTCAAATTGGCTGGTCCATGGTGCTCAGAAACGTAGTCAGACATTAATCTGAATGTGTCTGTGAGAGTGTTTTGGGATGAAATCAATATTAAAATCAGTGGACTTTGAGTAAAGCAGACTGCTCTCCATAGTGTGGGTGGGCCTTATCTAATCAGTTGAAGGCCCGAAGAACACAAAAGTCTGACCACTATTGAGCAAGAGGGAATTCTGTGAGCAGATGGCCTTTATACTTGAGTTGCTGTATCAACTCTTCCCTGGTCTCCAGCCTGCTGGCTGACCCTGCAGCTTTTGGACTTGCCAGCCTCCATAATCACAAATTACATATGTTAATACCTTAAAATACACACGCGCGCGTGCACGCACACACACACACTATTGGTTCCGTTCCTCTGACGAATAAACATGTAAATATATACAGATTTACTCCATTGGCAAAGTGGGAAACCAACGGGTTCTAAAGAAGTAGACGACTTACACATGGTCAAGGTCAAATCACTGTCATGCAGAGCTTTCAGTGACGCCCTGTGGTCTTCAGAGACATGTTTCTAGCACAAAGGAGCTTTCTGAGCCTGACTTCCACCCACTCCGCCTCCATAGCCAGTAGTGTCAGCTTGGGTGAGGATCGTAAGTACATGAGGGCCACACAGTACTGCACCCTGGAGGCCAAGCACACTCAATCCCCACACCTTTGCATACACTGTACATTCTGCCTGAAATGACATCTCACCAAGTTTTCACCTAGCTATTTCTTATCTATTCTTCAAAACTGTCCCCGGGATCCCCCATAGGACAGGGCTAGGTGACCGTCCTAGGAGTCTTTGCCTCACGACAGCGGGTCCCCTGTGTGATAGTTATTGGTTTGCTTCTGTCTACCCACCCCTCACCCATCACGAGCTCCCACCTTCCTGAGGGTAGAGACTCCCTGTTCATCTCTCTGCGCACCTCCCCTTACCTCCTGTGTCTGTTCCTGACATGCAAGGAAGGCATTAATGGGCAATTAGATTAATAAACAAAATATTTGAAGAAATTAAAGCAACTAAGGTATGTCACTTACTTACAACCTGTGAGAATACAGCTTGGTGTCACCCAAGGGAGATGTAAAGCCAAATTCTAAGGGTGTTAAGAATCCGCTCTAGGGGCCTCTGGCTGGGCAGAACTCCCAGTGACTTGAAGAAAGATTGCTCAGAGTGAGCACCAAAGGTGGGAAAGTACTACAAATGCCCTCTCAGCTCTGCACTATTTTTCTTCCCAACTTTTCAAAACACTAATGAGATGGGAACAGGTTGGAAGGTGTAATGATTAAAAAACAGCCAGAGCCGGGGCAGCCACTTTCAGTTCTCCCATGTGAAAAACGCTCAGCTCTACCTATGGGAGTGATTTGGGGTCCCATGTGTCTAATTTTTCAGTAGACGCTAATAGGAAAATGGGATTTACTTTATAGCAATAAACAGACAACTTAGCTGAAACACATCTGATCCATCAAGCCAGCCCCACCTGGTTGACAGGAGCTCTCGTTAGCATCCATGTCCTTAGTAGACGGCTCCTAACTAGGCTGGATTTAGTTCAGTCAGATTATTAAACTGTAGGCCTCCTGGTTCTATCACTGACTTGCTCTAGAACGTTTATGCTTTGTGTTTTTATTTCTCAGTGCCTCAGTTTCTGCATCTGTAAAACAGGGAGAGTCATTCTTGTCACCTACCACACAGGAGGGTCATGGGAATACGCGAGCAGGCATCTCCAAAGCACTTTGCATTCCCATTACCTCCTCTCTGTGGATCTGAAGTAGGATTATTATTACTGAAAATGTCAGCTGTCATCTGAAAGGATTATTTCCATCAAAAGGCTTGTTCAGGAACATTTCATAAAGGGAAAGCGAAAGTGTGCACAATCTCTTTAGAACTATCATAATTAGTCTCCGTAACAGTTGGGCCTTTTTTCTTTTTTCTTTTTTTTCAGTGCATTTAAGAGTCAGATTCTACAAAATTGAACACATCCAACATCTGGGCTGAAAAACTTGTACAAAGCCAGAAAGCCCCCCAAATGGGTATGTGTGGGCTTCAGTGGCAGAAGAGCCAGATGTACTTTTTGCTTCAACTACTCTTTTCAACCTTTAGGAAAAAAATTATAATTGAATTTTCACCCTTAAAAAAACCCTTGGCTTCCGTCTCTAACTTTTTTTTTTCGTCTCTAACTTTTTTAAAGTATCTTTTCTTATTTGTTGTGAATTTAAGATTCTCCCCCTAGAAATTTCTAGAAAAGAAATCTTTTAATGAATGTATAGAAGCATTTGGGGGTCCAGTTGTAACCATGTCAACTTTTACAGGGACAAACAATAGTTAACATTTATTGTCCCTACATTACGGGCCGGCCCTGTTTTAAGCACTTAAAGGGCATTATCTCATTTAATCTTTGCATGCACTCTGTGAAGTAGGTACTATTATCTTCTCCATTTTACAGCTAAGGAATCCAAGGAACAGATAGATTAAGTAATTTGCTCAAAGCACCATTAGCACAGAAAAAAATCAAAGTGTTGTGGTTGCATCTTAATGCTTGAAGGAAATTTTCACTTAATTCAGACTCAATATAGCAAGACTCTAAGACAAACTTTGATATAATAAACTTATTCCAACCATATTAAACACTCTGTCTTCTGGGAAGAGCTGCACAGAGCCTTTAATACATGTCCCAGAGATCAGACAGTTTGGGCTCCAGGAAACAATTCCAACTTGAGAATTTGCCTCAGTTTCTGCCATCTTCTTTGATATTCTGGGGGAAGAAAACACACACACACACACACACACACACACACACACACACACACACACACACACATTCATAGGAACATATTTCAGCTATTTGCTGAAGAAAAGCTGTCTTCAGTTGCTGTTGTTTTCAGCATGTCATCCAACAGCATCTAGAAGCTTCCTTGAGGAAGCAGGGGAATTTGCTGGATTGCCAAACAACCTTAGAAAATCCGCTGGGGACTCCATGGAAGGAGTCTGTGAACAAGGATAAAGAGAAGTGTTAGCCTTGCCTTGTTTCATGAAAAAGGGAACACACAACAAAAAAACCTGATTACAAAATCTCATTTTACAAGGTCAAGGTGAGACGCACTGCCCCGAGGCAATGGCCCGCCCAGGGGACCTCCCCTAGGTTCTAGCACCACGTGCTTCCTGAGGAAAGACCTGATTCAACTGCAAGGGCTGGGCTAGATAAAACCGGGAGGGTTTATGTGCACAACATTTAACTTTAAACATTCCTTCATGGACATTTACAATGCACATAATTTACATATTCAATACCAGTGACAATTTACTTCTCCCATCTGAACAGGGCTTTCAACTGTGCCACTTGAACTAAATTAATAAACAGTAATTACAGAATGTTGTGTGAGCTAGCTGTTGATGTTGAGCAGATTCTAATCAACACCTTCTTTTAAGAGCCAATTAAAGCTCAATGTATGCAATATAAACATCTTCGAGTATTTAGACGTGAACCGCAGAACAAGGTAAAAAAGAAATTAAAATCTGAACAATTAGAGGGGAGATGAGCCAGTCAAACCTGGATAGATGGACACTTTTCAGATGGTCTCTAAGGTCATGTTAATTTCTTGAAATGATGAGATTTTTGTAAAATGGGGAGGGGCTCCAAGGACTCGTTAGACAGAACCCCACCCGTTTTGAGATTTCTCCAACATCTTGTACTATTTTCCATATGCTTTAAGTTTCGTGTCACTTCTTTTTCAATTGCCTCAAACACTTTCCTCCTTAATTCATGTGCATCACAGCGAAAACTTAATCTCCATATTTCTGACTCATTTATGTATAAAACCTCTATGTGCTGTTTGGTATCTAAGAAACCTTTCCCTAGGCCCCATCATTGGCCATCCAGGGGCTACAGAGTGTGCCCCAGGCCCCTCTATGGAGGTTTACATCTCAAATAAACAGAACGCACACAAAACACTGGGGGGAGGAATCAGGAGATTGGGGAGGAGAAATCGGACAGCCTCTCAGCAGAAGGTGTCCTCAGAACCAGTTGCCTCTGCTTCCTAACACGGCAGCATCCCGGGCTGGCTTCACGGCTTTGGGAAAGGGAATGAAAGGGAGACGTTCCAATAACGCTAAAATGTTCTGGATAATGTACGGAACTGCAAAAGTGACCAATGTATATGGTAGTGAATGGGTTTCTCCAATAGTTGGGAGAAATCGGTAACTATGTTTCTTCCAAACTAGGCATCTCAAGAGGTCGGAATGAGAGCAAGTTGACTGTAAATACCACTTTCTGTGGGGCGTAAGATGGCATCCCTATGAAAAGTCTAGGAAGAGCCTAGCCCCAGTGGGTAGTTGAGGACACAATTGTGGGCCTCTGACCTGTAACCCTCCCTTCCCCTTTCTACCTTGGCCCCCAAGGCTGCACCTTGGCAATGCCCTGCTTCCCTCAGGCTACCTGACTGCTGCTTTTATAATACACCTCAACCATCTTTCCTTCCCCTACTGGGATCTCACTTTTCTCCCTCCTGGACTTGCCTGTTCTCTGACTACCCAAATCATAACCAATCTCAAGGCTGGCTTCAGGCTTCCTCTTCCAGTGTCTGTCTATCTGTCTGTCTGTCTCTCTCTCTCTCTATGTTTCTCTGTCTCTCTCTTTTTTCTCTCCCCTCCACCCTTCTGTAAACTATGTTGCCTACAATTTAACCATAAATTGCTTTGCTAAATTTGGTTAGTTGCCCACTCCATTTACAGGTATGCTTATCCTCTCCCTTACCTAGATTACAAATTGCCCAAGGACAGAGATTTTGTACTTACAGGGCTTTACCATAGCACCTAGCACAGGACTATTTATATGAGCAAGTGCTAAATGAATATTTGTTGGGTGAATATGAATGAAGCTTCCTTTAAAGTCAACAAAATGAAAGTCTCTGTTTGGCTTCGAATATTTCCTCAATAAAATTTGGAAGTATAATGATAGCTTCTGTGCCAGACATCAAATTTCAAGATAGTTCTTATTCACTAGTCAACATAGTAAAGTGAGAGAATTATGGAGCCATGGGGCCGGGAGGGACCACAGGAAATCATTTTATCCCATAGTCCTGCCTCTGAAGAGGACTGTACTAAACATACTCTTGAAAAATAGTTGCTGAGTTCTGCTCTGTGCACAATCATAACCACAGTAATCATAATAATAATAATAGTGATCATTTATTGAGTGCTCACCACAGGAAAGAAAGGGCCCCTCACTGCTGCCTCTCAAGTCTGTCTGAGGCCTGGAAGCCACATTTCTGTGGGTACAGGCCAGGTGTGCCCGTGGACTCGTGCCACCAGGGAAGACGCCCCAAGCTCTCTCATCTCTCATCTTTGATCCATTTGACCATTTCCTTCCTTGTCTTTTTTCTCTTCACACTCATACTGGTTCCCTGGACAATCTCAGCTGCTTCCCATGGCATCATCACCCAAAATTTCAGCAGTAGGAAGAAGAAATGAATTCTAGGATGGGCTCTTAAGCCCTTGTGCCTCTCCCGAGCTTTGATTTCGCATTCCTAAGCACGTATAGGTCATCTTCAGCGGTGCTACCTCAAACATCATGTGTCCCCAAATGAATCTCTGCTCTTTTCCTATTAAAGCCAGCTCTTTTCTCTCTTTTTTTCTTTATAAGTGATCTCAGTACTCATCTTTCTGCATCTACCAAAAATCTGAACTTTATCCTGGATAACGTGGTGTGTAGGAAAGAATGGGGGTTTGGGGGTCTAAGAGGACTGAATTTGAAACATGCCTCAGCCATTGACCAGCAGCTCTGGGACTGGACAATCTTTTTAACTTCTCTGAATATATTTTCTTACTTGAAAATAGAAATATCAATATATTAACAAGGCTATCACATATTAGATCTTCAAAAACGTTCGTTTCCTTTCTTTTCTTTCTTTTTCTCTTCTCTTCTCCTCTCTTTTCTCCCCTCCCATTTCTATCCCTTCCTTTCCTTTCCCTTCTCTTTCCCGCCCCCTCCCCCACTACAAATCAATCACCAAGTCCTGTCAATCATGCATCCTAGGTAACGGCCCTCTTCTCTCCACCCCTACTCTTATCAACATCTCACTCGCAAGAACTCACAATCCAGTTTTTCTGCCTTCCTTTCCTCCTACTCTAATCCGTCCTGTTCTGTGCTACCAGTTACATAAAGACCTAACTGCCTTATATAAAATCTACAATTATTTCCCAGTTGCTTCCAAGAGAAAAACCAAACTCCTTGGCCATACATTCAAGGCCCTTCATGATCTACCCTCAACTTACTTTTCCAGTCTATTCTTTAGCTAGTCCCCAAAGCTCCCCCTAGATTTCAGCTGGGTTATTTCCATTCCCTGACGATGCCAGGTTCTTTAGTATATGCATGCTATTCCCTCTCGAATCTTTCCTACCCCATCCAACACACATACAACCTGGCAAACTTCTATAGAGGTTCCCTGACACTGGTCAAAGGTGAGTCCCTCTTAAAAACCTTCCCTGAACCACAGAGGCCAGTTAGGAGGCTCAGACTGAGCTTGCAAAGACCCTAATTAATTGTGGTGTCTTGGCCTCTTTCCACTCCCATTGTCCCCTGGGTCTTGGCTTTGCTTCATATATTCTTATATTCCTATAGGTTGTATTTTCCCTGAATCCCAGTACCTTCCATCCTGGCATTCTTTGCCTATATAAATCCATGCCACAGGAGTTCCTCCTGGGACAACAGAGTATTAACTTTCTAGCCTGGGCTTTGGTATCAGAAAATCCAAATTCCAGTCTTTGATTTGCTGCATATTCATCACAAGATCTTGAAGAAAGTGCTCAAAGTCTCTGAGCTCTTAGTAGTACCTTCCTCATATAGCTGTTATAAAGATTAAATGACTGGCATAAGGATAGACATATAGGTCAATGGAATTGAATTGAGAGTCCAGAAATAAACCCTTACTTTTTTTTTTTTTTTTTTTTTGCAGTACACGGGCCTCTCACTGTTGTGGCCTCTCCCACTGCGGAGCACAGGCTCTGGACGCGCAGGCTCAGTGGCCATGGCTCACGTGCCCAGCCGCTCCGCGGCATGTGGGATCTTCCCGGACCGGGACACGAACCCGCGTCCCCTGCATTGGCAGGCGGACTCTCAACCACTGCGCCACCAGGGAAGCCCAACCCTTACATTTTTTAAGGTCAGTTGATTTTCTACTCGGATGCCAAGACAATTCAACAGGAAAAAAGTCTTCCAACAAATGGTGCTGAAACAACTGAACATCCACATGCAAAAGAATGAAGTTGAACCCTTACCTCACATCATATATAAAAATTAACTCAAAATGGATCCTAGACCTCAATATAAGAGGTCTAAAAAACTAAAAAACTCTTAGAAGAAAACATAGGACTAAATCTTCATGGACTTGGATTAGGAAATTATTTCTCCATATGACATCAAAAGCATGAGACAAAAGAAGAAATAGATAAATTAGACTACATCACAATTAAAGAATTTTCAGCTTCAAAGGACACTATAAAACTGAAAACACAACCACAGAATAGGAGAAAATATTTGCAGATCATATACCTGATAAGGAATTTGTATCCAGAATATATAAAGAACTCATAAAACTGAACAGTAAAAAGACAATAACAAATAACCCAATTTAAGAATAGGCAGAGGATTTGAATAGACATTTCTCCAAAGATAACATACAGATGGCCAATAAGCACATGAAAAGATGCTTAACATCATTAGTTATTAGGGAAATGTAAGTCAAAATCACAGTGAGATATCCCTTCACACCCACTAGGATGGCTAAAGTAAAAGACAGTAACAGTCCAGCAGTTGTTTAAAAAATTAAGCATAGTTACCACATGATTCAACAATTTCACTCATATAAATACACATAAGAATAAAAAAATATATTTCCACCCAATAACCTGTACCAATGTTCATAGTAGCATTATTCATAATAGTCAACAGGTGGGAGCAACACACATGTGCCTCAGCTGCCGAAGAAACCAAATACGGCATATCCATACAATGGAATATTATTTGGCAGGAAAAAGAAATAAAGTTCTGATAGATGCTACAACGTGGATGAACCTTGAAAAGATGCTAAGTAAAATAAGCCAGACACAAAAGGCCATATATTGAATTATTTGTATGAAATGTTCCAAATGGGCAAATCCACAGAGACAGAAAGTAGATTAGTGGTTGCCAGGGGCTAGAGGGGTGAGAGAAACAGGGAGTGATTGTTGATGGGTAAGTGTTTCTATTTGGGGTGATCAAAATGTTCTGGAATTAGGTTGTGGTGATGACTGCACAATTCTGTGAGTATATTAAAAGCACTGAAACATGCACTTTAAAGGAATGGATGTATGATATATGAATTACATCTTAATAAAGCCATTATAAAAAATTAAAGTTAATTAAAAAATTTAAAAGAAGATTAAATGAGATACTTGGCCCACCATACTTACTATTATAACTTGTGCCTCTGTTGTTGCTGTATTGTCCTTATCCTGCTGTAATGTTCAGACTGCTATAAGATGAGCTCTTTGAAGATAGGAGCCATGACTTCCTCAAAACTTATGCCTTGTTTATTTCTTTGCAGTCCCTACAAAGATATTTGGCATAGGGAAAACTGCACGTAACATAACATAAAACTGTAGATAAATTAAAATGAATGAGTGAGTGAGCAAGTGAGGTTTTCACAAACATTTTCAGCACCTCTATATTATACTGGGCTTTGGCCAGTACAATCTGCAAGGATGCTACCAGTTCCAAGGACCCTCCATAGTTATTTGCATACCTGAGTTTAGAGGGAGAGACGGAAGGTAGAAAACAGAGATGGGTGAATCCTGGTGATAATCCTTGAGGCGTCACTAGGCATGACCCATTCACTGAGTTTCTGTCTGTTCTCCTGGGTTAAAGTTCTTCACAAATTAACAGATCCAAATTTCAGAACGCAGAAAATCTCAGAGCTAATGAAAAGCCAAGGTTTTTATTTACTTTTATTCTAAGTCAAAACTTTCTCACAAAAAGTTGCCAACAGTTCCTTCTGAGCTCTGCTGAGATAGTATAAATTGTATTTTTATAATTCCAGTCTCTTTTTACATAGGACTCCACTCTCACTTTCTGCTCCCATGAGAGACTGGCAATCAGTCACAGCATATCTCCCACCAAGTCTGGGTATGACCTAAAAATCCATCTTAAAACAGTACACAGAGAATCACTATCAACCTGCTTGACTTATCTATTGCTGCATAACAAATCACCCCAAAGCTTAGTGACTTAAAATAACAACCATTTTATTATTTCTCACAATTCTGTGGGTTGACTGGGCCCGGCTAGATGTTTCTTCTACCCTATGTAATGAAGTCTGGGTTGCAGTTATCTGAAAGTTTACCTAGGCTAGAACATCCACAATGACTCATGCATATGGCTGACAGTTGGTGCCGACCTTCTGATGGGAACTCAGATGGTCTATCAGCTGGAAAACCTCAGTTCTTCTCTACCTGGTTCCTCTGTATCTGGTTAGAGCAAATCAGAGGAGCAGCCTCCATTCAAGGGGAGGTTACACAAGGGTATGACTGCTAGGAGGAGTGATTCATTGAGGGACACCACTATAACCAACTACTACACAGTCTACAGTAACTGGAAAGGGAGATGAATTCTGTCCGTCATTCCTGACCCTTTGCTATACCTATTCGTTCTAGTCTGAAGCACATCACAGATCAAAAACAGATTTGACATCACATAACAACAGTGCCATATGCAGGCTGTGAGGCATCTCACGCTGATACACGTCCTTCTTCCCCTCCCTTTACCACTAACCCCCACGTATCCCTTGACAGACTCATGTACGCCATTCGTGTTTGGTGTGCTTCCTCCACTCATGTTGCCCATAGAGCATTGGGAGAAAACTGTTTCAGATGGCCTCAGCCAAACATTCGCTATCAACAGCAGTTCCTATTTCTGGAAGGCCAAGCGTTTTGCACCAAAATTACACAGCAGAGATACCAGATAACCCCCTACCCAGAGACAGGGATCACTTGGGTCTCATCTGCTCTGGGGTAAATGGCAACTGAAAGCTGGATTCTGGGATCAGATGTAAGGGACACTGAGAATTTATCGACCAAAAGGGGCCTTGCCACAAAGTCAATGGATGGGCTGCAGGAGTCTGTGAACCCCAAAATTACATATAAAATTTTGGATGTCTGTGTTTTTTTCTGGAAAAAAGACCTATTAGCTTTCATCAGATATTTTTTAAATTGAGGTATAATTAATGTAACATTATATTAGTTTCAGGTGTTCAACATAATGATTTGATATTTGTGTATATTATAAAATGATTGCCACAATAAGTCTGGTTAACATCCATCACCCTACACAGTTACAATTTTTTTTTCCTTATGATGAGAACTTTCAAGATCCAGATTATTAAAAGGGACCCTATATCCCAGAAAAGGCTAAGAACCTGATCTCACATAGAATTATGTGATACACTTTTCCCATCACTCAGAAGGCTGACTTGCAGCTTACGTGAAACCACATCTTCCCACCTCAGATGCAGAAGTGTAGGTTTGATCAATCATAGGTAAGATCAATGCAGCTCTATGAGTCTTCATTGCCTGGTCCTTGTCTCTCCTTTGTTTCTGTCCTCCTCTTGCTCTTATTTTCTTTTCCTCTCCATATCCTTCCACTCATCTCCTGAAGATTTTATTTTTTAAATATTTCAGCCATATCCCTGGGCAAAACATTACCTATTTCTAACATTGAATGGCCTGTAATAGATAGAACTTTATAGCTGGAAGACACTGGATTACCTTATACCCATGGTATAACTCAGTCTGAGATAAGAACTAGTAGATTATAATGAAACACTGGTGCACACTCCTGAGGGCCCTTTTGTCTCACTCAGAAGTATGTTTTCCCTTTAACAACCATAAGAATAGAATTGACAGGTTGTAGTATATCACTTTGATTAAATTATTCCAGTGGTTTCCTACAGTATCATTGCGGAAGTGCAGAAATTTCCCCTTTAGTTTACAGTTTTCCGTTTTTTACTGCGTATATTCCAAATGCGACCAAAGGAGGAGAAAGGGTTGACTGTCCCATTATCATGGAATAGTGGAGTTTCCTTATATGGATACATCAACTCATGGACATCATCAACTATTCTTGCCGGGTCAATTCATTAAGCATCAAATGAACCAGGCACCAGCTATGTCCAGGTGAGTACAAAGAGGACCAAAACAAATTGTCTGCCCTCAAGTTGCTTATGGTCTAGTGGGAGAGACAAATGAGAACACAGACAAATAGGAAGAGGCAGTAGAGAATTGGACTCAAGGCCTAACATCATCAGAGTGAAAGTGGAACAAGAAATTTATTCTTATCTCCCACCTCTGCCTTCAACTCCTTCTAGAACCGTCTGCTTTTGATATTGTAGTTCTCCTTTGTTGCTTTTCTTAAACCAAAAGAGTAAAAAAGTGAAAGTAGGAGAAGAGCCTCTCCAGCTTCTTGTCCTTTTTCCCTTTTCCTTTCTAAGCATCTTTCCTTCTCTTTCTGTTCCTTGGTCCAGGCAGTAGACACGGGCCCATTTTGGCTTCTTCTGCTCTAGCTTTCTGTCTCGTCCTCCATTGCTTCACCTCACAGACCCCCCTTTTTTACCGCGGGCCTCTCACTGTTGTGGCCTCTCCCGTTGTGGAGCACAGGCTCCGGACGCGCAGGCTCAGCGGCCATGGCTCACGGGCCTAGCCGCTCCACAGCATGTGGGATCTTCCTGGACCGGGGCACGAACCCGTGTCCCCTGCATCGGCAGGCAGACTCTCAACCACTGCGCCACCAAGGAAGCCCTCACAGACCCGCTTTTGCCCAAGAATATGTGCTGATCGGCTCACATGTCCACTCTGTGCTGGGCCTTTGAGACACAAGGATGAATCCAATCACTGTCCGGAGAAAGATTGTTTACAAAACTCTCCACCTCTTAGGGATCTAGATTGCCTCCATCTTTCTTTCTCCCACTGTCTCTCCTTGGACTATTTTTATTTCCATGTCAACTGCGGTTAGAGACCTCCTATGAGAAGGAAATTATCTTTAATGCAACAGGAACATTAAAAGCCTCAGTTTTCTTGGAAATTATTAAACTCATGAGGGGTTCACATTAGGTTTTGAATTTTGAGAACTAAGTTATAAGAAACTTTGTTTTTCGAACTGAATTATTTTAACACTTGTCCTTTCTAGCTCTTCTTCAGATATTGTTTTTAAACCTCAGGCTGTTAAAATTTTCTGTAAGCTCCAATCAACGCCAGATTCTGAAGGAAAGCCACTTCAAATTCCTAAACGTGAACTAAATCTGTCGTAGGTAGGAAGCCTGGAAGCAGCTGATGCCCACATCTCTGTGTGTGCATATGGGACAGGGTGTTGCTAAAAGGACTCAGCTGGTCTGTGTGGTCTGCTGGGGTGCTGCCCAAGTTCAAGGGAACACTAATAAGAGTTGTCAGTTTTTGCTCGTTCTTTTATCCACATAAATATATTCTGAGTACCTTCTATGTATTCGGCATTAAGCTGGATGTTGGGATTATAATCGTGAACAAGACAGACACAGTTCCTGCTCTGATGGACTTTTCAGTCCAGCTGGGAATACGGACAATCAAACATGTACAGTAATTCTGATAAAGTGTCCTGCACGTTAGGATAGTGCTGACCATGTGCTGGGCCCTGTGCTAGGTGTGCTGTATTCTTATCTTCACCTAATGTTCCTAACACCTCTATGAGTTAAGCACTGCTATTCCCCCCACTCTAAATCTAAGGAAACTTAGACAAAGTAGCGAAATAACTCACTCCAAGTCACAGAGCTCTGAACCCATAACCAGAGTGTCTGACTCCATAACCAGAGTTCTTATCCCCACACCACACCATCTCACACAAAACAGGAAGACGGCATCATGCTCGACGTCATAAACCTACTGCTGTCAGGACTGGGAAAGGATGAAATAAAGCAGCATTTGCAGTGTCTTAAGCTACGTGTCTGTAGGGAGGTCTTTTTGGAGAATTAGGAATAAAATAACAACATGATTTCAAAAGGTCATTCTCTGTGACCCAAACCATTTTCTAATTCTAGGAGTGAAAAGAATCTCTGCAAAATGAATAAAAGCGATAAAAGAATTGTTTTAAAAGAAGATTCTCACTCATCTTCACAAAGGCTGTATTCATATTTCCAGGGCTTTGTCAGAAAATCAAGGCTAAAAAGAAAAAATAAAATAAAGACTAGCTCCCCTTAAGAGGAAAAAAGAGAGAGAAAGAAGAGACTGTACATAAAAGCACAGTTTAAAAATTCTATCTCCGGCCAAGGTCAGCAGACTGCCCAGGTCTAGACAATCTCACTGGAACCCCAAATTTGTAAATGCCCCCTAGCTCACTCCCTGGAGTGTGAGGGGACATATTCCTACAGCTGTTATTACCATTTAGCAGCTCAGAGGAAAGCAGCTATTCTTTGACTTTTCCTGGGAAGATTTTCTTTTACTAACAGAAAAGGAGAAAAACGTAATTCTTGCAAAAAGAAGCGGTCTTGAGAAAGTAGACCTAAAACAATAATCCTCTCTGACAAAAGTTGCTTCATGAAGAATTTTCTGCTGTACATTTACTTGCAGTTGTGCATGATATCTTAAGGTAACTAGCGCGTAGACTGCTTGTCTGACTGCTCACGTCCTGCTTCCAGCTTTGGAATAACCAACAGGTTCGGATTTTGCAAGTCATTTCACTTCCCTGGGCCTCAGTTTCCTTTTCTACAAAATGAGAACGTTTGGACTTTAGACTTCTCCTTCCATCTCCAATACTCTGTGATTGTAGTCCATGAACCCAAACTAGATAGTTGCTTTTCCTGATGAACTTTCGAACAGATGCAGTCCCATGGGAAACCAGACTCTCTGAGCATTTATAGCAAGCCATATTTATATCAGTGGGTGGCCACCCAGCTTCGACGGCCTCCCTCATGCTAGGAGAAGTTTGAGATAGGGAAAAACTCAAGAGAAAATTAGGGTGAAAGATGGTTTGAATAACTTTCTGACCTGGAAAACAGTGAGATTCATACCAACTGAACCTAAAGGGGAGGAAATTATATATAATGATCTACGTCATGAGGATACTATCTTTAAAATATTAATACTCTGTATACTTTTTACCTCTTCTTCTAAACTGTGTTTCATAGCACCCACTCTATATCTTGATCACAAAGGAAGTAGAGAAAATGAATGTCATTTCAGGCAGGAGGAAGTAATGACGTGTGCGGGGGTGGGGGGGGTGGGGGAGAGGGAGGGACCTCCCACCAGACTGAAGAGGAAAATTAAAATCTGTCCTTTCGGCCCCCAGTGGATTGTGGGAAGCATAAGGGAAGAGAGAGAGGGGATAAATGATGAGACATGCATGCTGTGAACAGTTTCTCTCAGCCAAAGTTCTTGAGAGTTAATCATTGCTGCACAACAAGTTACCACACACTTAGCAGCTTAAATCACATGCATTTATTATCTCATGGGGCCTCTGCTTAGCATCTCACAAGGCTGTTATCAAGATGTCAGCCAGGCTGTGTTCTCATCTGGAGACTTGACTGAGGAAGAATTCACTTCCAAAATCACTCAGGTTGTTGACAGTTTTTATTTCTTTGTGGTTGCAGAACTCAGGTCCCTTGTTTTTACTGACTGATGGTTGCTGGCCCCTCAGATTCTGTAGTTCATCCACAATTCCCTGCCACATGGGCATTACCAGAATGGCCCCTTCATCAAGTCAGCAAGGACAGTCTGTAGAATGATCTACTAGCAAAGTGGGATTTTATATAATGAAATGCAATCACAGGACTGCCCACCCACATGCAAGAAGAGGAGATTATACAAGGGCATGAAAACCAGGAAGTGGGGATCATAGGGGACACCCTGGAGTCTGTCAGTCATAAATATCAAAAGCAAAGAGGCCCTTGTCCTTGTCTGAGTCTCTGGGGAGAGACTGTCTTGCAGAGTACTGTCCCCATCCCATACCCAGCATGTGATGGCCATATCAGAGCAAAATCATGGTTAAGCTGAGAGAGGGACTGAGTTAGTTTCCTGGAGTCCCCTCTCTCGTATAGAAAGTATTCAGAAGTTCCTGGATGCTCTAGAGAAGGAACTGGAAGTAACTGACTTGTGGGGCAGTCAGTTCACCAAAGGGGTTCTCATGGCAGAGCAAAATGACCCTGTGGACAAGGGTAGCCCAAGCCAGTATGCAAGTGGGAGTCATAGTCAGAACTTGGAGGACTACACAGCACCAGTTGGGTCAAAAGAAAGGCTCACCAGGCCATTACCAAGCTCAGAGAAAAGAGTCTCAAGTTTCCAGCAGCAGATGCCAGCTGGGCAAGCGCTAACAATACAGGGAAAGGACAAGGTCCAGCAAGACCAGTGAGGACTCAGAGAGCAGCCAAGAGCTTGCATGAAGACCACTGGGACCACTTCCCGTTGCCATGGCAACAGAGGAAACTCCCCCCATCTACGATCTTGAGGAGGAAGATTCCAAAAACCAAAGCATTTACCTGAAAGAGATCATTTTAAACCAAAGGAGACTGACATAGTTTTAATTGGCTCACTTGAGGTTCACGTTTGTTTCCCTGCTACCCCAGGGCTGAAGGATCCTGAAGAACATTTAGCCAGTTACAGAGAATAAAGAAATTACACTTTCTTTGCACAATTGGATTGCGTGAGTAAATTTGTAATCTTGCTACACCTGCTATGTAACAGACACTATACACATACGTTTTCATAGAGTTCTCCCACAATCCTATGAGGTAAGTGTTATTATATTCCCATTTTACAAATGAAGTTGAAACTCTGAGAGGTTAAGTAATTACACAAGGTCACACAGCTGGTAAGTGGAAAAGCTTGTGTAGAACCCAGAATTGTCTGATTCTAATTCTTACGCTCTATTCACTGTACCTCAGTTTTAGTCAGAGTAAACTAAGTGCTGTAACAAGCATTCCCCAAATCTCAGAGGCCTTGCACAATACAAGTTGGACTCTTGCTCCTTTCACAGTCCAGTGCAGGTTGCTGGGGGAGGGTTTGCTCTGCATACGCTTTGAGAGACCCACACTCTTTCCACCCTTTGGCTCTACCCTCTTCTAAACCCTCAGCATCCTCTCCACTCAGTCAGAAATTATAAGAGGGGAGACAACCAAGGGTGTGTAGGGTGATTCTGTGGGTCAGCCTAGAAATGGTACACATCACTTCTGCCAATATCTATAGGCCAGAACTCAGTGATGTGATGCTGCCTAACTGCAAAGCAGGCTTGGAAATGCAGTCTAGGTGTGTGCCTCAAAGACAAAGACGTGGGATTTGCGAACACATAGTATTCTTTGCCACAGTCCCATAAACTCATAACCTAAAAGATGTATATGAAATCTTTCCTACCTCCCTCACTGCAGAAGAATCAGATTTTCCTATCATTAGATCTGAAGGTCAAATTCAGAAAATTAATCTGATAATAAAATGGTAAAGATAATAGATACAGCCAGAAAACTTTATGTTTGTCTTCATGGTACTCTAAATTTTGCTGGGAGGTATCTATGGTCTCTTTTGGTTTTATATAAAGGAATCCAGCAGCTGAGGTCCATGACTGGCATGTCCTCTGAGTTGTCTGTAGGAAGAAAGTGAGCTGTGGTTGATTCTAGCTGCTTAGTGAAATCATAGAGTAACCTATGTTCATGGTGTGTCTATGGCTTGGATGTTGGAGTTCCTGAGGGAGGAGAAATCTAAGACAGCATGGTGGTGGTTATTTTACTATAGATTTGGAGTGGCCCTAATTGCCTGGATTTAAATCATTCAGATAACCGAGAATAATAGTAATTAAATTATAACTTAGAAGTTACCATGCCATACTGAGTTTTGGATTCCCAGGACTGAGAGGCACTAGACAAGTGCTTATTGATTTGGTCTTGCCAAGAAATTTATTTTAATGATATCTATGGAAAGACAGCTTAGAAAATGTATCGTTGCCTGGGATAAGGCCAATACTTTTCTTTTCAAAACCATTGATGTCTCAGAATAATGTTAGGCTGGATAAATGCAGAAATAAGATAAATAATTATCAGCTTGGGGATGGTTGCCCTGTGTCCCTGACTTAGGATGAGATCAGCGATATTGCAACTGTGCTTTCCAGTGTCCTTCAGAATTTGATGGAGGAGCTGAAGAAACCATGGTTCATGGAAGGTAGAGCAGGGGGCACAGAAGGGCGCTGGTTTGCTACCCTTAATTCAGGCACAACAGTTTTGTCTGGATCTCTTGTACATACTGGGTTACCACATAAAATCTGAAGAAAGGATACTAAGGTTAAAGATATTGGCAAACCAATGTACTAAACCACTGGATTTGCTTAGGCATTATATGTGGTATAAGTAATTCTGCCTGAATCTCTCTGCCTGAGGAAGAAACAAATGGGCAGGTGATGGTGGGTCATTTGGAGTCTATCTTCCTCAAAGGCAATTTGGAGAGTGGAAAGAGCGTGGACTCTGGAAACAAACAAACCTGAGATCAAAATATGGATCTTAGTAGATATGTACAGTAATATCCTGACCTGGCAGGATGGTTTTGAAGAATATGGAAGATCACAGATTTAAGGGGAGACTATATATGGTAGTGGTTAAGAGCAGAGTGGTATAGTGGTATAGTGCAGAGAGTTGGACTGCCTGATTCTAGGCACTGCCTCTAACTACCTGGGTAACTTTGGGCAAGTTAACTAACCTCACTGATCCTCTGTCTTCTCATTTATAAGATAGATTTAATAATAGTATTCATAAGCTCATTACAAAGATTCAATGAATAAACATCTGTAAAGCACTTAGCACAGGACCTGATACATAATAAGTTTACAGTGATGACAATTCTTACAAATAATTGTTAATAAAGTCCCAAGCAGAGATCCAAATACCCAGAAGACATTCAATAAATTATAGCTATAACAGTTTTAACATTACACCTCCCGTTAGAAAATGTAAAAACAGAGTGAAGAAAAAGAAAGGGGGCATAGATTGCCAATAAAGAGTGAAGGAGTGATTATTTTTTTACAGAGTTGAAGATGGGTAGAACAATTGAATGAGTAAATAAACAAAAGAATGGGGTTTTTCATGGGCTTAGAGACGACCATGGATACACACACTTGGGACCAATTTCATGCTCAGATGTAGGCATTACCATGTAAGAGGAAAAGCTAAGAGCTCTGGCATGATTCAGTGGGCCTCATTCCGAAAGCAGGGCAATACCTTCAGACAGGCTCAATAAAATGCACATGAAACCTGGAAGCCAGCTAACGCATCATCACTCTACCAGCTCTACTAACCCATTCTACCCATACCTGTGTCCTCTGGGGATGACCATCCAGCTCAGGACCAGATGTAGGCAGGCAGCCAAGACAAAGGCCAAGAAAGGAAGAATGGTTAGCCCAGAAAGGGGGCAACTCTCTAACTGGGGCTTTTGCTTTTCAAACCAGCTCCCACATATCATTTAACAGGCAAGTGTATGATGTCCAGTTGTGCAAGGTTCGGCAGTAAACAAAGAGAATAGCATATATGTAGCTCCTGCCCTCAAGTACCTTGGGATCCAAGACTCATCAGAGAAGCCTTTTTCTAGGCAGCCCATCAGGCAATAAGATCAGACGGCAACTTTGCAAACTCATGTTCTATCTTCTTAATGTTATAAAAGCCAATTCCTTCAAATTATCCGTGAGAGGCAAAAGAGAAAGGGAAAAAAATCCACCCTACAATAACTTCTAAAATCCAAACTGATTAATTTCTCAAATGAATAATTTAGATCTTAGACATGAAATCATTTGGAAAAGAGCTTCTACTTTAAGTAATTTCATTCTATACCTTTCAACACCAACAGATGCCACTATTTCACAAAACCTAATGCTTGTCCCAGCTGCAAGATGTCTTCCAATATAACCAATCAAAGCAGGCAGAAGGCTGAGACTAATGGTGGGCAGGGTTCCCTTCCAATTCTGAAGAGAAAGGGGCAGGACAAGGGTGAGCTATAGCCAGGTCAATCCCTTCAACCTGAGCAAATAGATACTTGCGGATGAATGCTCAGGGTTTGAGATATTGATCTAGAAATGTTATCTGGAGACTAGATGGACTACCCATCTCCAAAATGCTTGAGTACAGTAGACTGCATCCCCAACAAAGACGTGGTGATTATATTTTAATCTGTCATTAATGATCAAGGTCATGATAATATAAGTAAATTGTCATTATACGGTAGTTGTGTGGAAGCAAATGCCAATAGCAGACAGGTCAGATATATGTACCCAATAGAGGTTAGGATCACGGATTCAAATCCTGACTCCATCATTTATTACCTCTTGACCTTGATTCCTCTTTGCACCTCAGGTTACTAGTCTACAAAATGGGAATAATAACATCACTGATTTCATAGGGCTGAAATGAGGATTCAATGGTTGATGTAATCCCGGTATATAAATTAATACAGTATCTGACACACAGTCAGCACTCTTTCTCAGTTATCATTTTTACTGGCAGACAAAGCAGCGTGGGTAGTTTCAAAAAGCACCACTATCTCTCTTACACCTCACCTTTATGGTCTTCTTCAGACCCTTGAGATATGAAAAAGAAATGTTTTCTACATAAGCAATTATGAGCTACTTCTCAAAGGTCTCAGAATCTAGAATCCACTAGACTTGATCGTAAGTCCCAGTTAGGCCCACTACTGGCCACATGACCCTGGTAAGGTGTTCAACCTCTGTAAGTCTCAGTTTACTCATCTGTAAAGTAGGGATAATAGCGATAATTTTTCCGTAAGAATTCGTGACGATTAAATGAATTTCTACACTTGGGGCATTCAGTACAGTCAATACTATTATTAATATTGTTAGAGTAACAAGCTCCACCTCTCTGGCTTCAGGATCCTTTTCTCTAAAATAATGAAATTAGACTAGATTAACCCTAAGCTTCCCGTCAGCATTAACGTTTTTTAAACTTCTAAATTTTTGCCACTTGACAGATGCAAATACTGAGTCACCGTTCAAAGATAACAAACGCAATGGTTTCCCAGACCATTACCCTCATAACTAGACTCTAAATACTTTCTCCTATTTTAATTTACAAGCCTACCAGAGGCCTGGGCCTTTTGAATGTTCAGCTGGAATGTTAATTATGGGAAATTCCAGAATCCGTGGCCTAGAGACAAATTCTCATTTACCCTGTTCCCTGGCACTGGGAACCCTCTTGCCTTTCTTTCAGAACACCAACTTACTTTCCAAAGCCCACGAGACCAAAGCCAGATGGCAGTGCCTCCTGGTCCCTGCTGCCTTGGGCCCTTCCCACCCTGCCAGTCCTCAGAGCCCCATCCCTTAACCTGGGTCTCGGGTTCCCACCTGTCTTCACCCCAACCCCAGGTCTCTAAGTTGGCTCTGAAAAAGCCTTCTTTTATACGACTTCCGGAAACACATTCTAGACCCTTTTCTGGGCCTGAGCCACTACTAACCAGGAAGAACTCTCAGGTTTGCTTGTTCCTTATGAGATTTAGCCACCATCCATTTGTTGGAGAGAAATCATTTCTTTGTTTGCCCAGGTTTTGCTTTTGCTTTGCTTGTCTCAGAGGCAGTGGCATTTCGCACACTGTAACAAGTGCATTTCATCAGCTGACTCACTCCGTACGTACGTAGCACAAAGCCTGGGCTCCTGGAAGCTCTGGTTGGGCTGGGCTCCTGTCTCTCCTGCCCAGCCACCTGACTTCAGATGTGAACGTGATTCAGAGAAAGGCCGTGGCTTGCTCCGTGATGTGAGGCTCTGAACATCCATCCACTCAGTGGTGGGAGGGTCGGGCAGACTGAGGTGCTGGGGGCTCAGAGAAGGGTAAGGGAGCAGTCAGAACAGTCAGAAAATGAAAAAATAAACGAAAACCCCTCAGCATTTCAACGCCCTGACTCACCATTTTTCTTCTAGGCAGTGATCTTCATGACCCAAGGGTAAGATCTTGAAGGGTAGGATCGTTTTCAAGGGCAGAGGCACTAATTAACCCTGGTGAGTGGATCAATGGAGAGACAGTCATCGGTCAGGTGGCACTCAGTTCCTTCAAGTGAAGAGATGAGAAGGCAGATGGGTGCATGGTTCTTGCCCCTAAATGAACTGAATAATTTATGCCTTAAGAAACCCTATGGCCTTGTACTGTCTTAAACAGTGCATGACTTTCACAAATGCTTTCAGTTTATCCTCATTTTACAGAAAAAAAAAAAAACAAACAAACCGTGTAGGCATTCAGGGATCAAAGGATTTTCTTTAGGTTATGTGGCCAGTTCAGCGCAAGAAAGGTAGGATGGCTGGTTCCTGAGCCCCACCCCGGGCCTTGCCTTGCAGCGGGTGGGGGGTGCTCACCGTGTCTGCTCCAAGCAGGACAAGAAGCATCAGGGTTTGGGACATTGGCCTGACATGTGCAGGTGGGCTGCTTTCCTCCCTTCCTGCAGGGAACCTGTCCCCTCAACAAGGGAAAAGGAATTTTGCTAGGACACCAGCCAGAGTCTTGGAAGCCTTCATTTTTGTCCTCCAACAGCTTAACTCCCAGAGAGTCAAGCAATCTGCCTAGTGTAGCAGGAAACCACGTCCATTTTTATTTGGAGCTATTTAACACGTATTAGCAACATGCCAAGCACTGTTCCATGATCCCCAAGAGGCTTCCTCCCCACTTTGGACTGATTTATGCTAAAACAATTACACACTCTGGAGCTTCACTCCAACTCTGGCTGTGAAGTTCACCCCACGGGACCCTGTGATAAGTCAAAGTGGGAGAGCAGCCTCTCCTTGTCATTACTAAGGTTAGGCACCTCAGGTGACCTCCAAGGCAGATCAGCTTGACATCGAGTTTGCGTGACACGCATCAGGCATGGCTGAGGTTTCAGCGCACTGTGGTAAGAAATGCGAGTGGAACCCACGAAGCTCACCCAAGTCAAGATGAACCAGATCCCCGTTTCACAGGCGCGCTCTCATCCCTCTGGAGGCCACTGACTGAGACCCTGGGCCTTCGAACACTTGTAGAGCAGAGGCCACTCAAGTTAACCTGTGGGTTCCTACTCCTACAATCTAAATTAGGCGCTTCTCAAGAATCAGTTGTGTTATTTCTTAGGCTCCTTCTTCCAAATTTCCTTGTTATTATAATTGTGTAGTTTTGGTCAATATTATGTAACCTGATGAATACGAGCCTGGAAAAGAAAACGTCTGTTTCTATGAAAAAGAAGTAGAATAATCTGGAAAGAAGTGGTAAAAGCAGTTGCTAAAAAATAATTGCTGCCTAATGAAGGTTTGGGCGAGACCACTGTAAAGGATTGGGGCAAAACAGTAAAAATCCACAATGGTTCCGATTCCGATTTCTTCACAGGTGTCTTTCAGTTGGCCTCCCACGTTAAAGGAACCTCAGCTGGAAATCGTAGCTATGGGGTTGTGGGCGTGACTCATACAAAATGATGGGGGGAACTCCTATTAGTGGACTTCTACTCGAAGAAAGAGCCTTGGCCCTGTATATTTTTAAAAAATTTAAAAAACTGGGCTTCCCTGGTGGCGCAGTGGTTGAGAGTCCGCCTGCCGATGCAGGGGACGCGGGTTCGTGCTCCGGTCCGGGAGGATCCCACATGCCGCAGAGCGGCTGGGCCCGTGAGCCATGGCTGCTGAGCCTGCGCGTCCGGAGCCTGTGCTCCGCAAAGGGAGAGGCCACAGCAGTGAGAGGCCCGCGTACCGCAAAAAAAAAAAAAAAAAAAAAATTAAAAAACTAGTGAATAAAAGTCCATTTATTATGTTAAGATAAAATTAAAACATTTAAGGTATAAATGCATACTTCTCTATGTGTCTCCTCTTCAACTGATTTTTTTTCAGGTAACCAACTACTGGTCTGAAAGGGGGCTTCTACTGTACTAGGAGATAAATATGCCAACTTACAAGGTGTCCAGAGGGTGAATTAGACAAAAGAATGTGCTACCACGAACCTGAAGACTTTCACCGCCTTAATAAAGGGATTTTCATTCGTTTGTTCTGTTGTTGAGTTTATCAATATCCTGGAGCAGCTCTGTGAAGGCCCCATGGCAGGGGCTGGGAATGTGGTAAAAAGCAAGGTGGATGCAGCGCCTCCACGAGGCTCATTTTCCAAAAGGTCTCTCCTCCATCCTGAGCTCCCACTTTCCCCTCCACCTACCAGCCTGACCAGACAGCTCCCCTGCCACACTCTTCTGCCACATGCCACTGGGACCCCTTGACTTTGCCTCTGCTGTGTCCCTTACCTAGAACCCTCTACCTCCACCCTCACCCTGTCCCGTCTTCCCATCCCATATGCCACCTCCTCCTCGGAGCCTGCCTTGGTCTCTCCAGGCAGATGTGATCTCTTCCCACTTTAAGTCCCACAGAATTTTGTTTGTTGCTTCTTTATCAATTTACAAATTTCTGCCATAAACGTAATTCCTTTCCTGATTTTCAAGGCCACTTAGGTCAATGGCCAAGACTCATTCATTTTGGCATCTCCACAGTGCTTGGCCCAGGGTTTTGTTCATAAATTTTAACTGCTACTTTGGTTACTTAACTACTACATATAAAGATCAACTACGTACAGGAGATGATCGAGGAAAAAAATGCCTATTGACAGGTTATGAATGTCTTTTCTTATCCTTAAGATACACTTTTAATTGACTATGCAAACTTCAAAGCATCTTTTATTCACCAGCTAGCTTGCAAGTAATACAGTGAGATCTGCTAAAAGGAAAATTCTTTTGGAAGTTTTATTTGTTTGGGAAACTTGCATTCTATGGAAATTTTCCTTCTTGCTGGAAAACATCTGGATGTAAAATGAAGAAATTAAGTTTTTCCTCATATTTCTAGAAATATTATTCTTCCAGGGATTTTGTGTATTCTCACATGCCCAGATGGAGAGGTAAAGGACTATG
Organism: Aethalodelphis obliquidens; assembly: GCF_003676395.1. Classification (NCBI taxonomy): domain Eukaryota; kingdom Metazoa; phylum Chordata; class Mammalia; order Artiodactyla; family Delphinidae; genus Aethalodelphis; species Aethalodelphis obliquidens. Next base: position 23,461,659 of record NW_020837957.1, on the reverse strand, counting down.
AAGCACATGATACCTCTTTGGAAAGTTGAGAATTCTAAAAGCATCACTATAAGGGCTGTGAATCTGCCTTGTCATAACCCAGGCAACTGTAAATGAGAATGACCTAAGGCATTGCCCAAGATGGCCATGATTTCAAATCACTATAGCCTTTAGCCTTACAAACCAAACACATCCACAGGTGCCCAGAATTGCCTGTCTCTAAAACACAATCATTTCCAAAGGAACTTATCACAACTCAGTAGTGCTCTTTATGTTGTTAATAAGAGTTGGTGAGTCACCATGCTGATCCAAGCTGTGTCTGTACCGCTTTGGCTAATGTCCATTGCTTAGTGTGCTCTGGAACTAAATTATGCCTACACAGATGTTAGTTGACCTGCCTTTATAAAGGACTTTATAAAGGAGGGAAACAGGGTCACACAATAGAAAGATCATGGGCCAGGGGGCCAGACATCCCAGGTTAACATCTGGCTCTGTTCCTTGTGAGCTATGTAACAAACTGGCAGAGGCTTAGTTTCTTCATCTGCTACATGGGGAAAGAATATATACTTAGCAGGGGTGTGGTTAGAAATAAGATACTGTAGGTAAATGCCTGTACCTAGAAGATAGCTATGGATGTCCGAGTCACTTCCTCACTTTGATTCACGCTTGTTGCTCATAAAGCATTTGTACACTCAACTCATTTGGATCTCCTAAACTCCCCGTGAGAAAGGCAAGGAAAGGTCTACAGGTTGAACTGTCTGAAATGGCTAATATTTGACTATTTTGACCCACTAAAATGGTTTATGGATCCACCTAACATTAACCTCATCTTATAGATAAGGAAATTACAGAACCCAGTAGTTCTGTCTCCCAGCCAGTGTCTGGTTCCACCAAGTGGTCTGTCACCAAAGTGTTGTTCAAAATAGAAAAGACAGACACATCAAAAGAAACATAGGCAAAGACTAATGAGCAGACATTCCACAGAAGGAACACAAATGGCCAATAAACACACACACACAAAAATGGGCAAATTCACCAGGAAGCTGAGTATATAGATTAAAACAAAAGAGAGAGGACAAAAGCAAAAATAAACAAATGGAACTTAATTAAACTTAAAAGCTTTTGCACAGCAAAGGAAACCATACACAAAAGGAAAAGACAACCTACTGAATGGGAGAAAAGGTTTGCAAATTATATGACCGATAAGGGTTAATATCCAAAATATATAAACAGCTCATACAGCTCAACATCAAAAAAAAAAAAAAAGCCAGATTAAAATATGGGCAAAATACCTGAATAGACATTTTTCCAAAGAAGATATACAGATGGCCAACAGGCACATGAAAAGGTATTCAACATCATTAATCATCAAAGAAATGCAAATCAAAACCACAAAGAGATATTTCCTCACACCTGTCAGAATACTTATCATCAAAAAGACCACAAATAACAAATGTTGGCAAGGATATAGATAAAAGGGAACCCTGTACACTGTAGATGGGAATGTAAATTGGTGCAGCCACTGTGGAAACAGTATGGAGTTTCCTCAACAACCTGAAAATAGAACTATCATTTGATCCAGAAATTCCACTCCTGGGTATATATCTGAAGAAAATGAAAACATTAATTCAAAAAGATATATGCACCCCAATGTTCATAGCAGTATTATTTACAATAGCCAAGATATGGAAACAATCTATCCTTCATTGCTAGATGAATGGATAAAGAAAATGTGATACACACACATGCACACACACTCGTGCATACACACACAATGGAATACTACTCAGCCATTAAAAAGAATGAAATTTGCCATTTGCAACAACATGGATGGACTCGGATGGTATTATGATGGGTGAACTAAGTGAGATAAAGACAAATACTATATGATATCACTTATCTGTAGAATCTAAAAAATAAAACAAACTAGTGAATATAACAAAACAGACTCACAGATATAGAGAGCAAACCAGTGGTTACAGTGGGGAGAGGGAAGGGGGGAGGGACAAGGTGGGGTGGTGAATTAAGAGGTACAAACTACTATGTATAAATAAATAAGCTACAAGGATATACTGTACAGCACAGGGAATATAGCCAATATTTTATCATAACTATAAATGGAGTATAACATTTAAAAATGATGAATCAGTATGTATCACCTGAAACTTATATAGTATTATAAATCAACTGTACCTCAATTTTAAAAAAAGGAAAACAAAACAAAACAAAAGTGAGATACTTGTCCCCCCACATCAAATTAGCAATTTTCAAATGTTGCTACTCAGTGTTGGAGAAGGTGTAGGGAAATATACATGCTTATGCCTACTTGGTAGGAGTGTAAAGCAGTATAACATTTCTGCTATTAACTTAAATATGTATAAAAATTCCAAAACAATTAAGAAGTCAATGTCCGGAGACTTACCTAAAAACACTCCCAAAGATTTGAAAAATCAAAGATGCATATTATAGTTTTATTTACCATATAAAATTGTAAACAACCTAAACATGCAAAATAGAGAATTAATTAAATAAATTTAGTAGCATCCATATATTATATGAACTCTAAAGCCATTAAAAATCATGTTTTAGAAGAATATTTAGTGACACAAGAAGTATTACATGTTAAATTAAGCAAATTCATAGGTTTAAATGATATATATAGAATATGGTGTCATTTTGTAATTAAACACACATGTACACATACTAGTGCATATTTTAAAATCCAGTAAGAAATAAACAACAATTTTAACATTTATTCTCACTAGGATGAGGAAATGTGGATTTTTTTTCTTTTTCACACTCTTCTGTATTATCCAGATTTTCCTTAATGAATACATATTAATCATCAGAAAAAAATTTGCAAAATATTAATATTTTTAAATTGAAAGTTTACTTCAAGCAAAATAATTTTTAAGAGAACAAAAAAGCAACCATAATCCTCAAGCAGCGTCTTACCAGATGAAGCACTATCTTGATGTACCAACATATCCAAAAATTATGCTAAGCATTACATCAAAAATAGAGGTGCTAACCTTGCCCCATTCAGGACACAACTGCAACCTGACCCAGGAATCAGCAATGGGATGTGGCAGATGGGGAAAGACAAGGATGTGGGATTTAAAAACCACCCACCAAACCAACAATTAGTGTTATCAGGGTATTGAACCCATGGCACCTGGGTTCAATGATTAGAAATCTAGGAAACAGGGAGGCCAGGCAGTTGAGAAGCTTCAAGTAGGGGACAGAATGGTCATTTATTGAGCATATTTGAGGAGCCAAAAGGGCAAAAGCTCTCCATTCCACATAGTCTGATAGCTTTTTTAGATTGTTCCTGTTGTGGACTTTTACTTTTCTTCCTTTTATTCCTCACCCATTCTGTAATAACATTGGCTCGATCCATGCATCTCAAGTAGGGTCAACATGCCCGCAAATTGCCTCCCAGCAACATGTGGCAGGGCCTTTGTGTCAACTTTAATCTAGCTAATAGAATCCTCCAACCCACTGGTCACAGTGATGGCTTCAGAGGTGGGCATATGAACTCAGTCAGACCAATCAGTCTTTCCTGGTATTTTATCACAGTTCTTGAGAAACATAATTATTGGGGGCTGCCAGCAGCCATCTTGCCTATTCACGGAGAGAGACTACCTGAGAATTAGGCCAAGCAGAGGCAAGCAAATAAGCCAAAATTATGACAAACATTGTTTGAAGTGCTGGACCCAACTATTCCTGAAGCCAGCTGTTGTTCATGAACTTCCCAGGTACTTGAGCAATTAATATCTCTTTACAAAAAAAAAGTATGAGTTAGGCTACTGTCATCTGCAACTGAAATACTCCTGATTAATACAGCTTCTTTCTCTTCTTCTCATTCTTTTCAGTTTTTTTGACTGATGCAGTTAAATAGACTTTGGTCTTTTTCCTCTCAAAAGGAGCCCCTGTCCCTGGAAGAAGTAGCAGTAAAGAGGTCTTAGGCTTCATGTCTTCTTTAGCCATCAGCACCATGATATCTAAAGGACTCAATAGGGGCACGCGTATAGGGGAAAAAGGCTTGATCTAAGTTCATAGATCCAAATTAGTCCTTGTGGTTCCACGGGCTCCATCCCAGTTTACCAGGGGAGTAAATCAGACAGGGAATTAAAGCCGTAACTTAGCTATTAACAAAGTCTTAATCTGCTCCTTGGGAAAACATTAATAGCTACCAAGAGAGGATATAGACAGGACTCTGGTATACCCCACTAACCCTGCTCTCATATTCCTGGACACATAGTTACACTATATGTTTCAATCTCCCTTGTAGTCCTATGTGGTGATATGACTAGGTTCAGCCATTAGAATGTTAGCAGAAATGCATTTCATTTATTCATTCAATAGTTATTTCTGAGCAGCTAAAATAGAACCGAGGGTGGGGACTTTGAAAAGCAGTAAAAGAGCAATTTTCAGGACTTGGACACAAAGGATAGGGGTGGCATTATTTTGACTCAAAGATCATGGAAAGGAGCTCCTTTTATCCCTTCTGCTGTGGTCAACATTGTTCTAGGCTCTTGGTGGAGGGAGTGCAGGTATAAGTCTGCAGAAGCTGAAGGAGCCTCAGAAGGAGAAGAAGGTTGCCGAAGTCAGGAGCCAGAGAGGGTCTGACAAACATGAACATGAGCTGTGCACAGGATCTTTGTTGGAGAGTAGCCACCACCTCTATCACTAGTCAGCTCTACTAAAGAACTAAGCATATATTCATTCACATAGTGCCAAGCACTGAGGAGGCACTAGGACCACAACGAAGATGAAGACAGTCTCTTCCCCTGCAAAAAAAGTTACGCACAAAGTGTTCTGGGAGCCCAGGGAAGGGCCTGAAATTCCCAGGAAGGCTTCACAAAGAGAGGTCATTGGGGCTGACTCCTAAGTAGAAGTCTACATTTGGACAAAGGTATGGAGAGCATTCCAGTGAGACGGAACAATAGCAGGAGAAGTCTGGAGGTGCAAAAGAGCTGGACATATGCAGGAAATGGCCAGAACTTCTGTGGGATTGGAACATAAATTCATTCCAAGAGTGGCAGAGAAAGACTGCATGAGAAATGACAAGCTTTACATTATACAAGCTAATATTGTAGGAAATTAGGCCAGAAGAAAAGAATCAAGAAAGCATGCACATGGACGGCACCAGCAGGTATTCATTCATTCAGCAAAGGTTTCTTGAGTCCCTGCTCTGTGCCAGGTACTGTTTCAGGGGCTTGGATACATCAGTGAACAAACTAAAGATGCTTTCCCTAAAGGACCTCAGAGCCTAAGGTGGGGACAGGCAGTTAACAATAAACATATAACCGGAAAAGACAAAAACTCTAAATCAAAAAGATACATGCACCCCAATGTTCATAGCAGCACTATTTACAATAACCAAGACATGGAAGCAACCTAAGTGTCCATCAGCAGAGGAATGGATAAAGAAGATGTGGTACATACATACAATGGAATATTACTCAGCCATAAAAAAGAATGAAATAATGCCATTTGCAGCAACATGGATGGACCTAGAGATTATCATACTAAGTGAAATAAGTCAGACTGAGAAAGACAAATATCATACGATATCACTTATATGTGGAATCTAAAATGTGATACAAATGAACTTATTTACAAAACAGAAACAGACTCACAGACATAGGAAACAAACTGACTCAGTCAAACAGATAATACCTAGGAGAAGAGTTTCCAGACAGAGAAGGAAAAAAGGCCCTAAGGTTGAAGGACAAGCAAGGAGGCCAGGGAGCCTGGAGTGAAGTGACCGAGGGGAGAGACGTGGATGATGAGGTCAGAGAGCTGTCGGGGAGCTGAATTATGTGGGGTCATGCGGCCAGTGTAAGGACTTTGGCTTCTAATCCGAATGAATTTGGAGCCATGCTGATGGGAGAGCTGCAGTGGAGAGTAAGTTACCAAAGATGTCAGAGAGAAGGAAGAAGTTATGCAGTGACATCCTTGAGTAGAAGAGGGGAATATGGCAAAGTGCACGGGCAGAGGGACTGGCTTTACACGGGAGCATGGGTAGTTAGCGCACTTGCTGGAGCAGCCTGAAGGCCAAGTCTGCGGGTGTAGATGGTCATAGGTGGGTGGATGTGGGGTGGGAGTCTGTGGACTTCCTCCTCTGATGACTTCAATTTTCTCATGGAGTAGGAAGCAAGGTCATTAGCTGAGAGTGAGTGGGGGGGAGGGGAGAGGAAATTAGTTAACTGAGAGAACAAAAGGACCAATAACTAATAGAGTGATTGCCTGGCAACATTAAGGACCCACTAAAGGTCCATGGTCATGAATTTAAAGTAAGACCAGTCTGCGTGCCTGTGTGTTTTTCTCCAGTCATATTCAGCTACACGGATGGAAGAGGAAGAGAGTTGGATTTAACCAAGACTGTGGTTTCACCAAATAAGTTTGAGGAAATGAGAGGGACAAGAGCATCAACAATATATATATTGTTATATAATAATATATATATTATTATATATATAATATATATATATATTATATATATATATATATAATTATCATGATTAAGCATGGAATTTAAGCCAGTAAGGAGAAGAATGAGGACATCAAAGGGGTGAGGGACAGTGTAAACAGGGAAGAATCAATAGAGTATGGTCCTGGTGGCCAGGAGATTGTTTGGGCTGGGGTACTATAAGAGAATGAGCTGGAAAGATAGGAGATGGGGACCAAAGGTAAGTACATGAATTTGAGATTATAGAAGAGCTGTCAGCGTCGGCAATGACAAGGCACAGGAGTGAGTGGCTGAGGTGGGGTCAGATAGTTGGAAAAACCACACCTGGGCGAGCCACACTAGAGGTAAAGATTCATGAGTCATGGGGGCTTGAAGCCATGTTAATACTGAGGATCTCAGCAAGTGCAGAACGAGGAGAGAACAGGGCTGAGCTCAGAGCACTGGGGAGGTCAGCACCGGAGAGAGGGGAGGCCAAAAGGGGAAGGCAATCACAAGACACCAACAGAGGAACAGTCTGAAGAGGAAGTTCGCTGGCAGAGTCAGACTCCTCAGAAACGTCAGATAAGGTAAGAACCAAACATGGTCCTTAAGACTTCGCAGTAACACATCATTGATGAATTTAGTAGCAGCTGGTGGAGTGAGGAGGGAGGAAGAGGTAAAGAAATCAGGGCAGCAAGTGTGGACCCCGTTCTCTTCGCAGAAGCTCAGGAGCAAATCAAGCCAGTTGTTAGACTACATCAGATAGTTAGTCCCCTCTGGCTATAAGCTGAGCCCACTGATAGGTCCTTCCCTGGAAATGCAAAGTGAAAAGAGAAAACACAAAAATTACTTCATTGCTTTAAATCATACAGATTAGTATGCACATGTCCGTAAAACACCGCTGCCAAGACAGCAAAGTCTGGAAAGCCCACCCTTCACTTCATTCATCTATCACCTTGTTCTCTCTGTTGCTATTAAATAACCTTAATTTAGACGCGGACCTGCCTGTTTCAGACACAGTGAAACCGTTATCACTTTTGGATTGGAATATTGCCTATTTGAGGAGGGAGAGGTAGTGAAGGGGGCCTGAGGGCATGTACCAGATGTAGGTGTGACAGTGACCCCACAGGCTGGAAAGCCCAGTCACAGTCCTGGTTGGGCCACAGATGTCTGAAGAATTCAGACATGAATTCCTCAAAATACACGTATATATTTTCTTAAGGGCTTACTACTTGCTTATTTGAGAAAATGAGAATGAAGGTATGAACCACCAACTTCATATGATTGTTGGAGAATATGTAGTTGGTAATTATGAAATATGCTGAGGGCAAACAAGGCCTTATACATGATATTTTAGTTATTGTAGCTGTTTTGAAACCTTCTTGGGCATTGACTGGGTTTAAACCATAAATATTAAGGAAAACCTACTTCACCTACTTCACCGACAAAGGCATGTAATAATAGGGGACTTCAGGGCTTCCCTGCTGGTGCAGTGGTTGAGAGTCCGCCTGCTGATGCAGGGGACACGGGTTCGTGCCCCAGTCCAGGAAGATACCACATGCCGCGGAGCGGCTGGGCCCGTGAGCCATGGCCGCTGAGCCTGCGCGTCCGGAGCCTGTGCTCCACAACGGGAGAGGCCGCAGCAGTGAGAGGCCCGCATACCGCAAAATAAATAAATAAATAAAAATAATAGGGGACTTCAGGATATTCAATTGAATCATCTTCTAAGTATTCTATTATATGAAGCACAATCACTGATTTTAGGCCAATGTCTGGGGTAGGCAAGGAACCCTAATAAATTCAATAGATGAATGCTACCTGGGGAATCCCAGATCGGCTCTGTCTTCCCTGTATTTGATAGATTAGAAGGTAATGTAAATGGCCAACATCACACAACTGTAAGTGCCAGAACCAGGATCAGAACGTACATCTATTTGACTCCAGCGCTGGCCATGAGTAAAACCTGCAGGCCAACTCCACGTGTGATGCCCTCTCCAACCACCACTCCGGACATCCACGCTGGGGCTTCCAGGCACCCCCCAGGAGAGACCTGAATTAACCAACACAGGTGAGGAAGAACCAAAACCCCAGACACGAATGAATGCCTTCTAGTCTGGAATGTCTTAGACCTTCACATTCAGCCTTGTCTTCTCTCAAGTGTGTTCAGCTTATACAATTATACTTGTCACCTGATGTCACCTGATGTTCCGATCATGCACCTTTCAAAAAATCCTCCTCCCTCTCTTCTTTTTTTTTTTTGCGGTACACAGGCCTCTCACTGTTGTGGCCTCTCCCGTCGCGGAGCACAGGCTCCGGATGCGCAGGCCCAGCGGCCATGGCTCACGGGCCCAGCCGCTCCACGGCATGCGGGATCCTCCCGGACCGGGGCACGAACCCGTGTCCCCTGCATCAGCAGGCAGACTCTCAACCACTGCACCACCAAGGAAGCCCCTCTCCTCCCTCTCTTTATGCCCTTGTATCTGCACTTTCCAACCCTTCCACAGTTGTCTTTAGTTGAACGTGTAGATTTTTGTCCATTCGTTTTCCACAAGCTCTGCTCTTGGATCACAAGACAAAGGGAACCTGCTCACAGGAGTCATCCAGCTGTGCGCACATGTTGTTTACGTTCTTCTTTGCTTTTCACCTTTGGGCACCTGCTTCAGAAAGCCCATTTGGGTCATCATGCTTACCTGGGTTCATGTTCATAGGCCTTGTCAATTCTTTGTGAGTACCTGAGTTTTATGCAGACAGAATGGGCCATTCGTCCAATGAAGTCTATGGCCATTTCAATGGCTTCTATAGGAGGAGCTGGAGTGTCGTGTGTGATTTCAGCTTTTCTTGTGAGGAGCTTCAACCCAGCCGTGGACTAAATTATTTTATCAGTTTTTAAATTTTTTTTTAACGTGTCCCATTAAACTACAGAACTGGAACCTACTCATGAATGGTTTCTTTCTGCTTTCACTCGAGGAGTTCCTGACATAACAAAACCTGCTAATTAACTGGCTCGGAGACTTTTACAGTAACCTCTGTAAATGTTCCAGCGTGCAGCCCTCGCAGTCCCGACTCCACCCTGCTGATCCCGCCGCAACGCACTCTGTATTAAACATGCTACCCCTTCACACACCCGGCCCCCAGCTTTCACCACACTGCCGTTCTGCTTGGAAATGCCCTCTTCTCTCCCCGATGTTCCTCCTTAACGAAGTCGTTCCCTGGGGGTGTGACGTCTCTGCCTCTGTTCTCAGCCAGGTTCCTCAATCCCACAAAATTCAGTCTCACCAGCATCCTTACGGGGACACGATGTCACCTTGATATGGGCTCTCAGATTGAGGGGTGACTGAACCTGATCTGTCCTCGCTTCTACTTTGCACTGCCAGCCTCGGCAAGGGTGATACCAACTTCTTTCTGGAAATAACCCACTCAGTTTAACAGTTAACACAAAAGCCCCCTAACTCATCTTCCTGCTTCCTAGCCTGCCCACTCTACACCTCCACCGCCCACCCCTGGCCGCCATCTCCTCCTACACAAAGCAGCCAGGGAGCGCTTCCCGAAAACGTAAGACAGGTGTGTCTCTCTCTAAGATGCCCGTCAACCTTAGAATAAATCTAATTCCTTACCAGAGCAACACTGTCTGGGACATGCCCATCTGGCCAGCCCCTCTCTTACCACTATCCTCACGGTCACTGTTCTCCTGCCTCCCCTCTGTCCCTCAAAGCCCAGCTCCTTTCTGCTTTGGGGTCTTTGCCTCAGGGGCTCCCTTCACCTGCAATGATCATCTGCAGATGGCTGGTTTCTTCTTACCTTCAGGTGTCAACCCAGAAGCCACTTCCTCTGGGAGCCCTTCCCTGACCACCACACACACACACACACACACACACACACACACACGCACGCACAGTCAGTCATTCTATGGCATCCTCCAATTTTATTTTTAATAACAATCTTTGGGGGAGGGAAGGATTGGGCGTTTGGGATTAGCAGGTGCAAACTATTATATATCGAATGGATAAACAACAAGGTCCTACTATATAACACAAGGAGCTATAGTCAATATCCTGCGATAAACCATAATGGAAAAGAATTTTTTAAAAAATTAAAATTCTAAATCTAAAAAAAAATACCTACTCTGCAATTATCGCTACAATCCTTTGCTTACCTGTCCCTGTGTCTCACTCATAGAATGTAAGCCCCTCTTGAGCAGGGACCTCATCTGTCTTGTCACATCTATTACAACAGGCACATAATAGATGCTCAGAAAATGTTTCTCTGTTGAAGGCGTTTGTGACAGGAGCTGCACTAGGCACTGAAATGACACCGGTGACATTTCTGGACCAGTGGAGACACTGGTCTCCACAGTTTAGAGGTGGAAACAGACAGGAAAATCTCACTGAAATTCAAGAATACTTTAAAAGTGCCCTGGTGATGCACTTTGGTGGAGTTCCATGTGGGAACCAAGCCCTGCCCTGGAGTTAAAGCACCGTGACATCCAGAGCAAGGAGAGGTGAGTTTCGGCAGAGATTTGGTACTGAAACCAAGTGGCTGTGTCCTGAAGTTAAACACTGAAAACCAAACTGAAAATAAGACGAGCCCTGGTTAAATACACCAACCCTGTTACTAACTCACCCTGCTGTGCAAATTTATTAAAGCAGTCTCCAAATAAACAACTCCTGAAACTAATCAGGAAGTAGAAAAACATAAAAATAATCCCTAGCCCACAACACACACCCATGAAAACAAGAAATAAAGAAAAATGTTCTACATAAAACCCATGGGGCCAAACTCTGTCCTCAATTAGTGGTGCAGGCTGCCAGCTAAAGTCAATGGAGGTTTTCAGTCCAATAATAGAGGCAGGATTTGGGGCCCACTACGCATTGCATTCACTTTTAGGTAATAAATCAGGAATGTCAAGTGGGTGTGTGTTGGCCTCGCTGACACAATAATTAAAACGAATAGCACTGTCTTCCACTTTGAGATCCACTGGAGCTCATAGCGGCCAAGAAGGTTCTGAAGTGTGTGTGTGTGAAGAGATGCCCCTGCATGAACTATGTCAGGCATCACCTGGGGTGGGGGAGAGAGCGCTTCCCCCCATGCCCTTCCCATGTTCAAAAATAATTAAAAATTTCAAGATGGTGACAACAGAGCATTGAACCAAGTCCAGGGTCCTTCTGAGCACAGGGTCTTATATGGCTGCACAGGTTGCACACTCATGAAGCTGGTCCGACAGTAGGAGTAATTCTGAAAAGGAATTACTTTCCAGAATTACTCATCCCAAGCTCATCTAAACCTCATCCCAAGCTCGGGATGAGGTTTAGAGCTCTCCATCAGCATCACAGCTGACAATTTTTGAGCACTTTCTATATTCTGGGAACTGCTCTAAGTACTTTACGTGTATTAACTCATTTATTCTTCACAATAAACCTATTAGATAAGAAGCGTAATTATCCCTATTTTTTTGTTGAAGAATTTGGGCTGCCCGAGATCATGCAGCTTGTTAGTGGCTGAGCTGAGATTCGAACTCACAGAATCTAGCTCTCTTAACCACCTTCTCACCATGTTAGTCAATGCACATGCCATTCTATGTTTGTCTCATTCTGACAAGGCTCTCACCCATATCTCCTGAGACCATATCTCCATCACAGACTGTCTGAATTCAAATATCCACTTGGTGGCTTGCTACTTGTGTGACCTTGAACAAGTACCTTGACCATTCTAAGGCCACATTTCCTCATCTGAATAAAAGTGATTAAAATAGCACCTATCTCATAGTATTGTTGTGAGGACTTATTGAGTTAATTGAAATGAAGTCTCAGGTGCATAGGAAGTACTAGTAAATGTGAGTTGTTGCAATGATTATTATTACTATTAGTAGTAGTACTATTTGCAAACCTTACATAGAAGATTTCAAGCTAATTGCAGCTATTCACTCTCTTTTCTTCTATTTGCTGGAATTTCTAGTAAAGAGGAACTATCACCTATCATATGTTGCTAAGGAGTTTACCCATTAGCCCAAGAAAAACAATAAAAATAATAATAGCTACCATGTATTGAAACTTATCATATACCAGGAACTTTACATAGATTATGTTATTATTCTTCAAAACCTATTAAAGAGAGTGTCAAGATAGTTAAAAAGAGAAAGAATGGTCTTTTTAACAAATGATGTTAGGGCAAATAGATATCCATCTATATATACGAAAGAATAAAGGTAGACCCCTACCTTACACCATATACAAAAATTCAAAATGGATTAAACCTCCAAATGCAAGAGCTAAACTACAAAACTCTTAGAAGAAAACATAGGAGTAAATCTTCATGACCTAGGGTTAAGCAATGGTTTCTTAAATATGACATCAAAAGTGCAAGTTACAAAAAAGATAGATAAAATTGAACTTCACCAAAGTTAAAAGCTTTTGTGCTTCACATGACATCATAAAGAAAGTGAAAAGATAACCCTTAGAATAGGAAAAAATATTTGCAAATCATATATCAGCTTATATCCAGAATAAAGAACTCTAAAAACTCAACAATAAAAAGAGAACCCAAATAAAAATCAGCAAAGCATTTTCTTCAAAGGAAATATAGAGATGACCAATAAGCACATGAAAAGATGTTCAGCATCAGGGGTCGTTAGGGAAATGTAAATAAGAATCATAATGCAATACCATTTCACACCCAATAAGACGGCTAAAATCAAAAGGACACACAATAACAAGTGTTGTTAAGGATATGAAGAAATTGGACCCCTCATTTATTGCCAGTGGAATTGTAAAATGGTACAAATGCTTCGGAAAACAATTAGGCAGGTCCTCAAAAAATTAGGCATAGAGTTTCCATATGATCCAGCAATTCTACTTCTAGGCATATAGCCAAGAGAAATGAAGACATATATCCACACAAAACTTTGTACACAAATGTTTATAGCATTATTTATAATAGCCAAAAAAGAGAAAACACCCCAAATGTCTATCAACGTATCAGATGAATAAACAAAATATAGTATATTCATACAATGGGAGAGTATTTAGCAATAAAAAAGAATGAAGTACTGATAGATGCTAAAAATGGATTAATCTTGAAAACATTAAGTAAAAGAATCCAGTGACAAAAGACCATACAATGTATGATTTCATTTATATGAAATGTCTAGAATAGACAAATCCATAGAGACAGAAAGTAGATTAGTGGTTGCCAGGGGTGAGGGAAAAGGAGAAATGGGGAGTGACTGCTAATGTGTATGGATGTCTTTTGGGGGTGATGAAAATGTTCTAGAATTAGATAGTGTTGATGGTTGCACACTGTTACATATATTAAAAAACACTGAAATCATGTTAAAAGTGTAAATTTTATAGTATGTAAATTATACCCCAATAAAAGCTGTTAATAAAAACAAAATCCCCCAGTCCTAATGAGGTCAGTCTCATTTTCCCTGTTTTGTGGACAAGGGAACTGAGGTCCAGAGTGGGTAAGTAACTTGCTCAGGGTCAAAGAGCAGGGCAGTAGGTGATTTAAATCACCGTGCATCTCATTTCCACCTCTATGCCTTGACTCAACTGCCTCCAACGCTTTGGAAATGAAAAAAATTCCTCCTCAAAAGAAGGAAGAGCCTCCAGCCACAGCTGGCTTAGATCTGAGTTCACTTAATTCAATCCTCATTTTCCCAAGTCCTTTATGCCAGCTTGATCCTAGGTTCCAGGCAGATGGGCATGGGGCGAGGCACACAGGAAGCCTCAGAAAGGTCATAAACCTTATGTCAGTGTGACCACCGACCCAGACTGTGGCCCACTAGCTCCAATCGAGAAGTCTATCCCAACAATCGATAGTAATGGCAGAGGTTCAATTCAATTGCTCACAAATCCCCATCCATCATTAGGACAGCAGAGTGACGGGGCTGGCATTGCTAGGACCTAGTCTTTCACATTCACAGGCTTAATGCAAGTAGATGGTCCTTTATCCCTTAATGATTCTCCATTTCAAAGCACTGAAGCTTTCCCTGAAGTAGTATCCAATACATCCTCCCAGTAGTTATTATACATAGTATTTACTATGTGCTATATATAATAATTATCCACTGACCTGTCTGTCTCTACCACTTCCTCTGTGCGATGCTTAAAGGACTGTGTTCTATTCATTTTAAAATTTCCCACACCATGGAAATTTCCCATCACTTATTAACAAAAGTTCTAGTACCATTTCCTGAGTGTATACTGTGCCAGGCTCTGGGCTAAAGTTTTATGAACCTGATCACATTTTGATTCTCCCAACGACCCTGTGAGGTAGAGACTTTCACAACACCAATTTCACAGCTAGTAAATGGGAGCCCAATAAACCTCTTTGAATTTCCCTAAAATTTATTCTTAGTCAGTGTAAATATTCTTCTTTGTAACTCACAGACATGGTAAAGACATGGCTATGTTTTCATTGATTTAGATCTTGTTGTATACACCTGGCAAACAGAGATGCCCGGCAGGGTGGCGGCCACTGGAACATAGCAGACATAGAGCACTCTCTTGGATTTGATCATAAACGCCATCCCCAGGGTCAGCTGCCTAAATTCCAATCTTTCCATTCATAAGGCAATTTTATACAATTGTGCCCTTGAGAATGACCTTTGGTAGAATTTCTATTATTATACTAAAACCAAGTGAGGAACAGTGATGTGTTTTTAAAGTCTGAGTAATTTATTTGAATGTCTTTGTTTTCCTTTTTGGTGAAGGTTGAAATGTTTTCCTACTATTTGGGGTTATTTTTCTGACCAAAGGCTATGGCACCCACATTCTGACAGTTGGTAACTATTTTCTGGCACTTAGGAGATCACCTTCAGTGACTAAGGCAACTCAAAACAAATAGGACTACGGTGCTTCTATTCACAATAGGCTAGTTGAAGAATCTGAGGTGTTTTACTTACATCCCAACCACTCATAGAATCAATTTTTAAAACCAGCTACCCACTTCAAAATCCATCAGCCAGGACTTGAAAGGTGACCTCCAGTTTCTTCTTTGTGATGGCAGCCGTGGGCAGGATTCCCACACCTTTACCATCTCTCCACAGCACTCACAAAGGCCCTTTTTTTTTTTTTCTTTTTTGCGGTACGCGGGCCTCTCACTGTGTGGCCCCTCCCACCGCGGAGCACAGGCTCCAGACGCGCAGGCTCAGCGGCCATGGCTCACGGGCCCAGCCGCTCCGCGGCATGTGGGATCTTCCCGGACCGGGGCACGAACCCGTGTCCCCTGCAGCGGCATGCGGACTCTCAACCACTGCGCCACCAGGGAAGCTCCTACAAAGGCCCATTTTAAAGGGCCTTCCAGTTCCAACTTCACACTCAGGGACAGAATTTAAGACGTCAGTTCTCACTGGCATATTCCTGAGAATAACCGAGTAAAGCATGAACTCTCCCCGTGGCCACCTTCTGTTGGCCCCGCGCTCCTTCTTAGATTACCGTTTGTACCCCAGGCAACCAGGTCGCCAAGGCTGTACTGTTTTTGCCTGTTCCCACCTCACTTTCCCGCCATCTAGAAGGTGCGGCTTTCTTGTTGTGGCGATGTGGCTTTTGTGGGGGGGAGGAGAGTATAAGGTTTCTATGTTTGTGTCAGTTTGGGCTTGGGGTGTGTATTTGTTTTGCTTTATTCCATTTGGCAGAGGGAGGTTTATGAAATGCAGCTTCTTTTTTCTTTAATGATTGCCCTCTTTTCTTGGATCCCGCCTCCCTTCCACCTCTTGGTGCTCCTTTCCTAATCTCCTTGCCCCCAGTAACTCAGCACCCCCATACTACCAACTGGATCCCCTAAGTCTGCATGTGACCCTAGGGAAAAAAAATGAGGAGATGGGAGAAGAAAATATTTGATGTCAGTCAAGACAACAGGCAGGGTTAGTTTGGAGAAGCCATGAGCTATTGGAAGCTAGGGTAACCCACATGCCAGCCAGAGGCTCCCCAGATCTTTGGAGGTATGAAGAAAACTGTCCACAACCCAACTTACCCATTCTGTGGCCTTTAGAAACCCAAACCTCTGCTCCAAATTTCTGCTCATTCCAGGGACCCCTCCTCAAGGTCTTTGGCTCCAACTCCTTAACTAGCTGTCCCCGTCCCACACACACCAACCCTGGGATGGAATCCTTTGCCTTCTTCATTTTCCATAATCAAAATGTAAAACTCCATCACCCAACTGTTTCACAAGTTTATAAACTTTACCAAGACATCCCAGGCAAGTTTATGATCTCTCTCCCTCCTCCCACCTCTGCTTTTCCTCACCCAACTCCTACATTCCACCCACCCAGCTCCAAACTCTTCTCCACTTACCACGCAGAGCAGCTTCCCTTCCCTTTGGTGCCTGTGGCGGGAAGACACTGCTCCCCTATCACGCATCAGGACATCTCTTGAGCCAAAGACGCTTCTGCCTTCAAAGAACGTCTGTTGCCAACTTACTAGAATAATAAAATTTTATCTGCCCTGTTACGCTGGGAAACCCTGGGATTGGTCCAAAAATGGGAAGAAGTCGTGTTCTGAAATGCTGTTGGGAGCAAAGATGAAGTTAAGTCATAGGGAGGGAAAGCAGGCAGGGATTGAACAGGTAGATGAACACTTGAGCTGCATGGATGCTAGACAAGGAAGGAGAGGAAGAGAGAGAGAGGAGAAATGTTCAAGGGGAAGAAAAATCAGTGATAGGAGGTCTGCAGGAAAACCCTGGTGACAAGGACATCAAGGCCAGGGCAAGAAAAGCCCTCGCTGGAGTTAGGCTCTGTGGAGACTCGTGAAGGCTCACTCCCAGTAGCTGGGAATCTGGGCCTCTTGGACCGCCGGAGTCTTCTTATCCATCGCTCCTGAGCCATGGGCAGGCTCTGCTGCAGAAGTGAGGTATTTGACAGTTCAGCCTCTGAACTTTGGGACCCTGGAGTCTTACAAGAGCCTTCAGAGTACTTTGGCTTCCCTCAGCATCATGCGCTCTCTGCAGCCCCACAAGCTGATCTCAACAACACTTGTGCTCACTCACTGCAGGCAGGGAGTGTGGGTTCAAATCCTGATTGAGCAATTTACCAGCTGTGTGACCAGAGGCAATTGTGTAAGCCTCCGTTTGAAACTCAGATTCTTCACCTGTCTAATGGAGACGGTAACACCTGCCTGACAGGGATCATCTGGAGACTAGAGACAATCTATAAAAGGCACAGGCCTGACACAGAGTGGCGCTCAGTGAATGGCAGCTGGTTATGTATATGAACGTATATGGGTCGTTTATGTTTAATTATCATCGCAAACGGTAATAAAAGTCGCATGTCTCATTAATTTTGTTGTAAGTTTTATTTAACTATGACCAGTGGTGTGTTGATAAATATACACCACTCATTATAGTCAAATTATAACCAGATGGAGGGGGGTGGGTAGCAGGAGTCTGATTTGGAGCATTTGCTGACTTCCGTGGTGTCAATTCTCCCACCGTGGCCGCTTTTGAACCACTAAAGTGACATCACTGAGCGCAGGGTTGGGGAGAGGTGGGGACCATCAAGAGCCACGTGAGGGCCTCCAGCATATCTCTGACTATGATGCTCAAATCAGTTTGGATATGTCCAAATGTCACTTTTTTTTTTTTTTTTGCGGTTCGCGGGCCTCTCACTGTTGTGGCCTCTCCCGTTGTGGAGCACAGGCTCCGGATGCGCAGGCTCAGCGGCCATGGCTCACGGGCCCAGCCGCTCCGCGGCATGCGGGACCCTCCTGGACCGGGGCACGAACCCGTGTCCCCTGCATCGGCAGGCGGCAGATGTCACATATTGATGTTCACAAATTACAGTCATGCACTTACAACTAACAAAAAGAGGAAACATTATATAATATTCCCACTAAGTCTAGAATAGCCTCTTAACAGGAAGCAGGGCTTGCCCCTTTAGCTTCCTGTGTTCCCCTGACCCCACATGCTGTCACTTGGTTTCAGTGTTTGTGTTTTCATACTTTTTAAAGAAACAAACCCCTAAGCGTATGTGTGTGTGTGTGCACATACACATGCGTGTGTGTGCACTGGCACGGAGGTCTAACACCCTCTTCTCTGATGATTCACATGAATGTGGATTCAATTTGAAAATCAGCCTTGACTAAACCAAACTCATCTAACAGCTTGTAACATCCATTTAGTGGTAGATAAAATAAAGGAAAATTACATCCTCCTTCATTTAAACACTAAGCTCTTTTAATTGTTTTATTTAAAAAAACTAATTTCCCCAGTGTAATTATCAATATATTCCCATCACCCCAGGAAATAAATAGACTCCTTTCAGGGTCATTTTTAACACCTGTAAATCCCCCAGATGTTAGAATGAGTCTGTGAGAGCTAAAGAGGAAAAGCGCTTGTTTTGTAGGCTGACGGTTTCTCAGTTTGCTTTTTATTTTTTTAAATCCTTTCATTGTATTTCTGATTAGTACTGAATAAATAATGTTTGGATTAAAAATCCCTATGGTATGATTAAACTCAGCATTCTTGCTACTAGTTTCCCAGACTGAACATTTGATAAAAATGCATCAAGGTCTCAATGTTAAGAATCAAGATGGTCATACATAGAACGGAAGGGGCCAAG
Source organism: Aethalodelphis obliquidens (assembly GCF_003676395.1). NCBI lineage: Eukaryota > Metazoa > Chordata > Mammalia > Artiodactyla > Delphinidae > Aethalodelphis > Aethalodelphis obliquidens. The sequence continues at coordinate 23,442,670 of NW_020837957.1, read as the reverse complement.
AGGTCGTCTCATTTTCACTTTGCAAAAGAGCAAAATGAGGTCCAGAATGCTACCATAATTTTCACACATGGGGTTGTATGACCTTTTACACTATTCTGGACAAACACATCTACCCCCGACTTCCATGTCCTCATCCCCCTGCACACACACACACACAAACACACACACACACACACACGGTGGGATGTACTGTCAAAACTAAAACACTGGATATGCTAAAAAAACACAAAAGTGAGAATTTTAATACTGATCATTTATTCTTCAACAAATATTTATTGGACACCTAAATCTATCTGATGGGTACTGCCATTCTGATACTATATATTTTAAGCTTATGATACTCTTTTCCTCTCAGGTGGAAAGAAAGAAAGCACTTGTAGACTTGCCCATTGTGATCAGCAGACACTTTACTGCCAAGATACCGCAAGGTTCAGATTTATGTTAGTAACAAAACCTGGGAATTTTGCTCTCTGTTGTTTGCTAGTTTAACTCTGGACCTTACAAAGACACCAAAGGATTTGCTGAAGTGATCAAACCCTTACTGTGGAAGGAGAACACACTGTGGTTTGCTAGGCAGCTAACTGAAACATGATTGTGGACCATAAATTGTTAAGGTTTCCCCCCTAAGTCAGGCCACCAATGGAGAAAGAATGGTTTCTTGAATTAGACAGTTCTACGAACATACTCAGGTCCAACGCTTACCTGCCGGGTGAACTTGAGCAAGTTACTCCACTCTTCTGAACCTCAGTCCCCTCATCTGAAAAAAATGAAAATGATCTCACTTAGTTCCAAGTCTGGTCAGGAGAGAAAATGTAACCATGTACGTAAAGCTTCCAGCACACCCTCCCCCTGCCCACAGGAAAATCACCCTGCACATGAGCCCCTTTCCTTTTACCTTTCCTACTCCCCACATGGAAGGGGAGTGCACAAGAGCAAGAGAATTCAGGGGGATGAACAGGAGGAGGGGATAGATGCAAAAATATAGACGTGGGGGAATGGAAAAAGAATGGCTTAGATATGGGGCCCAAAGAATAAGAAAGGGAGACACTGCCAACGAGCAGCAAGGAGAGATCTCTCTAAGAGCCCTCCTTATGTGATGCTGGCCCTCAGCAAGTTCAGGAAAAGGCCTTAGAGAAGCTTCAGGCTTTCTCTGACTGACTGTTGACAGTCACAAGGTATCACTTCCACTGTATCCTATTGGTTACAAGTAAGTCATGAGGCCAGCCAGATACAAAGGTGGGAAATTAAATTCCTCCTTGAAGTCAGAGGGCAAAGTCACTTTTAAAAGACATCTGGGATGGGTCTATCACTGCACAATACAGTCTATACCTGGGGACTTGGGGAAAAAATCTGATGACGTCTCTGTAATATGGTACCTAAAACATCCAGTTACAGCTTTGAGGTCAAAAGTGCCTTTGTCACCATTGAGAGGTTCTTTACCCTGATCTTACGTTGTTTGTTCACTCAGTTCAATCTTAGAATGCCTGCTTCCTGCCATCCTAGTCAGAGGTCAATGGATGACTCTGGCTGTCCCAGAAAGTTAGCAACTTGGGGCATCAATCTATAAAAGTTTCTAAAATAACACTTGGATCTAAAAAAAAAAAATCTCTGGACATGTAACGATAATTTAACTTCTCAGAAGTCCTCTAAGGTAGCATGCTATGTATCATTGGAACAAATGACTCAATAAGCTCCCAGCAGTGGGAAATGCTACTCAAAAGGGGGTATGCTTAAGTAACCACAGAGGGTCACTGAATTGCCTTCTCAGGAAAGTGGGGCTAGCCAATGCAGAACTTTTGCTTTCCTGGGTGGATTATGCAAGTCTGGGGCCAGAGCTGAATGCCTCCTGAGAGTAGGAAAGAGGCAGGATGCTGCCACCAGGGGTCCTTCATCTCTGCCCATCCTTCAGGGAAATCTCAGCCTCTCCTCTAAGGAAATATTAAATAGATAATTAAAGGGCAATAGGCCACTGTCTTGACCTTGGACTCCAGATCCATTATTCCAGCCATCAAGTCCCCCTGCCAAAGTAACCTTGGGTCAATGTTGGGTGACGGTTCCAAGGCTGGAGCAATGGGCTTAAGACTTGGGTCAGTTCTGCCTTCTACAGGCTTTGCTCTCTGGAGTTTACTCTGCACTCTCAAAGCTTTCATCCCAATCTTGATGCATTTTTCTTACTTTAAAATAGGGATAATAAGAATTCTTATCTCCATAGCATTGTTGTATGAACTCGATTAGATAGTGCCCACCAGAAGTCAGTGAATACTGGAGGTCACGCTATTGCCATTGGGTGGTAGTGGTTGTGGTGTCTTCATCCCTCTTCCTACGCACTTGCACGCCTGCATTCACCGGCCACAGTACAGTCTCAGAAGGACACAGGGTTGATCAGTGTCACCTTTGCCATTACAAAACTCTCCCTGTCTACAGAGAGTTTGGCTAATGGTTCCCAAATTAAATAAAACACAAAAGATAATCTACCATCTCAGAACACACAGTACTTGATATTGCAGAGCAGAAAGCTTGCATTCTCTTGGAGCCATCCTTCTACCTTGGCAACAGAGGCATTTTCAGATAAATGTAAGTTTCGATGGGGGCAGTGCCAAGACTCAGTTGTGATGAAGCTACCAGCCAAGCCAGTGGAATTATTAGGGATGATATCTTAAGAAGAGAACTAAATGCTGATTGAACGTGAAAACTATGTGATACTTGAGCTTCACTTAACGGCATGGTTTTCTTTAGGATTTGGGGCAATCCACCTCATTTCAGATGCCTGAATGTCTTCAGAAGTCAAACCACCCAGGCTTCTCCTAGGAAAAGTGACAGACCAATGGGCTGCCCTGAAGATGATTCAAAGGAGATGTCTCCCCACCCCTGCATCTCCTGCTTGTTCTCCCCTTTGCAGATGTAAACATGCCATGAAATGGGGCGAGACAGTTGTGAACCAGCTTTGCAGCTGCTTCATTACTCTGCTAATATCAATATTAATTTTTGTAGGCTTCCGTTTCCAGAGCATCAGGCTAGAGGTGAGGATTGTACACACCCTGGTGTTTGGCAAGGGGATCTGTGAGCCTGCTCTAGAGGCACCTCCCCTGCTTCTCCCCTCGTGACACCATGCAAAAATCTGGTTCAAGCCCAAGAAAGCAGGGAGAGAGGAGGGGAAGTAAAGTCAAGCCACTTCTCACAGGCCAAATCACAGAAGCTGAAAAACAAGTACCTGGGCATTATGCGCCTGCCTCTCTGGTGTTTTCGCCGCCAATTTCCCACTTGGCCACATGTGCACATTTAATTAATGTTCTGCTCGTCACCTCCTGCAAGTCATTAATAATGATGCTCTGTAGATACCGGCCCCATCTCAGAGCCTGCCAGAAGCACGCCACTGGCCACCATCCCCCAGCCAGACCACGGCTGCCCACCGGCTGCTCCCGTGGGCTTCCAGCTGGGTTTCAATCCCTGAGACAGACCTCACAACCAGCTCAGTTGAATTCATTTTTCAAGTGAGATTTCTGAATGCATCCATTTCATTTCCTTCACCCACTAATGTTGTAGAGGTTTTTTTTTTTTTAATTCTATTAAAAAATGCAATTAAATTTGTCTCATGGAATTTTCTCTTTAAAAATCCAGACAGCTGCTTGCTCATGGTGGCATGATGCTCTTGATTCTTTCGCATTTTTTTTTTTATCTCCGTTCCATTACTTTACTGAGGATTAAAGACAGGCTTACCAGATGGCAAATGCCAGCATCTCTTTCCAGCCCCACCGCCAATTCAGAAGAATAGTATCATATCGGCCATAATACACAGCCCAGCTTCCTCTATGCAGCTCTTGGAAGAGACAAGCAATTGTTTCATTTAAATTCATTAGCTAATGTCCAAAACACAATTAAGAGGCAGGAGGTTAGGAGTGATTAAAGCTAAGTACTGCTTACAGAAACTTCCTGGGGATGGCGCAGGTTCCCCCCGCCCCTCCCTGCCCCGCCCCGTGCCTCAGTTTCTTCCTCGCTTCCATCTTACTTGCTTCCTTCACCATTTCTCAGCCATAAAGCATTCATTAGGCTGGGAAGCAAATGAGGTAATGTCTGTGGCGAGATGGCTGTGCGTTTCCAAAGAAAGACACCATATGAAAAGCATTCTGATTGCTAACAGTCAGGGATGTTGAGGACTTGGCCTGGCTCACTTTACAGACGATTTAACTGCCTGCTTCTTGCAAAAACTATTTTTATCAGTTAATTACACAGTTTTCTTATTAAATAACAATGTGAAAGCATTTCTCGCTCATTTCCTTGTCATGATTAATTGAATCTGCTTCCTTTATTAAAAGTCCAGTTCTCATCCTCTGGTCTCATCCAGCCTGCTAGACTAGTCACAGCCCCACGACGGTTCAGCTCTTTCGAAACATTAACCCATCCTACCTCCAAATCTTGTCTTTTTCCCCGGATCCCTGAAATAGTCTCTTTCTCTCACTAAGATGTGTGTCTATGTCAGACGTTGCCCCACCAAATGACTTCCCTTCTGTACCCCTTCCACGTGCCCTCCACCAAAGGCATGTTCTTGGAAGCAGACGGGATTTAAAGGCAGCCCTGGGTCACGCCTGGGGAGGGGACAAGAGAGTCAGACAGAGAGCACTTGTGGTGCTCAGTTTTCAAACAGGCATGTGTGTCATGTGACTCGGATTTTGGGGAAGGAATAAGACGAGAAAGGCCAACGCCAACACCATTCACTGCACTGTGGGACTTTTCTAATATTATTAATTATTATAATTAATGCTATTTTTAAATTATTATTATTATCATGTGCTTAACCCTTGACATGGAAAGGGGACATAGGATAACTCTTCGTGGTATTGCTTGAACCCACAGAGAAAGACTAGAACCTTGAGAAGAAAAACCACAATTTTTGAGGCCAAGTAGTTAACCACAACAATTACAGAAATGGTAACAGAAAAAGTAACTTCATGTGTTTTTTTTTTTAATTTATCCCTGTGGTAGGTAGGCAGCCTCTAAAATAACTACCTCCTAACCCGCATCTCCTGATATCCATTCCTTTGTGTAATTCCCTCCCCTTGAGTGTGGGCTGAGCTTACGGGTCCACTTGTAGTGAATACATTGCTGCATGGATAATGAGATGTCACTCCCAAGAATGGGTTACTAAAAGTCTGTGGCGTCTTTCTTGGATGCCCTCTCACTTGCTCTTTGACTCTAAGGAAAGCCAGCCACCATGGGGTGACCTGCCCTACGATGAGACCCAGGCAACAGGGACCTGAGACATAGCCAGTGAAAAACGGAGGCCCTCGGTCCTAGGGTCCAGGAGGAGCCCAAACCTACCAATAACCACAAGAGTGAGCTTGGAAGCAGGTCCTCCCCCAGCCAAGACCATAGATTAAATGGCAGCCCCAGCAGACAGCTTGATCGCATCCACATGAGAAATTCTGAGACAGCAGCGCTCAGCTGATCCGCACCCATTTTCCCATATCGCATAGAAAATGTTTGGGTTTTTAAAGCTACTAAATTTGGGGGTAATTCGTTAGTCAGCGATTGATAACTCATACACGACTCCTCCCCCGCCACAGAGTTAATCCAGAATTAACATGATATATTACAATGATGGGGGAAGAAAGAGTGTGCTGCTTCCCTATCTTTGACTCATGAAATTATTAATCAACCGAAACACTTTTTCTTGCTAGATGTGGTCTTAAAAACTTCTCAGCCCAACTCTCCAAGTAGCCATCCCCAATTACCTGGGTTGGCAAATGAGAGAAAGCCTATTCGCCATTCTCTGAACAGTGTAAAGAGAAGACTCAAAGTTAGAAGACCTGATTTCTACTTGTAAGCCAGGAGACTTTAGGTGAATCATTTATACTCTTTGAATTTCATTTTCAGCTTCAGTAAAATGGAAATAATCTGTTTGAATGCTCTGAGGTACGAGGAACAGAATATTCAACAAGAAATAGTCCAAAGAGGATCCGTCTTCTTTCCAGGCATCCATCTTCAATGTGTTGGTATCTCCCCTTACGGCCATGAGATGGTTATAGCAGATCCACGTCCTCCCAAAATAATGCTCCCAGGCATGAAAGGGAAGCTTTCTTGTCTCCTGGTCTATAACTGAGGAAAAATTTGCCCCCAAAATCCCCAGCAGAATTCCGCAGACACCGCACTGGCCAGACGTGGCTTACATGCCTAGTCCTTAAGTAATCACTGGCTGGGGGGATCTAGATGACCGTGATCGGCGTGGACCATCCCCATTCCACCCCTGAGGCTAGAAGAGGGCCAGCCTTTCCTGGAGCATATGACATCTGGAGAAGTGCTGGTAAATGTTGAGCTTCTGTCCACGTAAAAAGGAAAGGGGGAGGTTGCTGATAGATGAGTGGTGGCCCATGTAGGCGGGCCAGGTTCTGCTGGAGTATAAGACATACAATGCTTAACCCAACAAAACCTTATTTCTTGCTCACAAGATACGCCCAGTGCAAGTCAGTGAGGGCCAGGCTGGCAGAGAGTTCTTAGCACAGGGCCTTAGGACCGGCTGCAGCAGCACAGAAAACCTGGAGAGACCTTTCCTGCTGTGTCACTTTCACTCACACTTCTTTGGCCAGAACCAGCCAATGACCCCACTTTACTACAAGGGGACTGGAAAGTATAGTCTTCCATGGACCAGCAGGAAGAAAATGGGATAGGAATGGTTTTGACCCCAGTAAGCAAACAACACTGTCTGCAATAAAGCCTTATCTCCTCCTAAGGTTTTTGGGGGTTCAAATGAGATAGTTTATGCATTCGTTTCTCAAACATTCATTAAATACATAAGATCTACCAAGCACTGGACTGGGAGAGTTCAATAAGACAGTCACCACCCTCCTCGCAGATATGACCATTGAGAAGGTAATCAAACAAACGAATGTCCTTCAGAGTTTGTTTGCCCTTTTCTTCCCCTTTCAGGTCCTGAGTGCTTACCTCACATATTTTGTCTTCCTGCCATAGGTTTCAACTTTGTCTTTCTATTGTTAGTTTCAAAGTCTTTACCATGCCCTCAGGAGGGGTCATGGCCAGAAAGCGGACTAACCTGGAGTGGCACAGCGTCCATGGATGTGCAGCGACAGCTGTTGGGACAACTCTGTAGGGGATTCACAGATGCCGTCTTTTCCTTGATCTCCCCCAGCTCACAGAGTGCTTGAAGAACGAGGGTTTTTTTTCGTTTGTTTTGGGGCGTGGCATGCGGGATCTTAGTTCCCGCATGCGCCGTGGGATCCTGACCAGAACTGGTGCCCCCTGCAGTGGAATGGAGTCCTGGCCACTGGACCACCAGGGAAGTCTCAAGAACGAGTTTTTATCTTGCTTCTTTCCAAATTTCTTTCCCATGACTTTGTTGCCTTGTGAGAGAGAAGAAATTCCTGCTTGAGTCTAACGGTTCATTCACCTCCTTCCTCCTTTAGCCAACATTATTATTGCTGGCTTCACCCCTTTCACAAGTGTCAGCTTCTCAAAGAAGGTGGCATGGTACGGTTAGGGTTGGCTAGCCTACAATTACAGAAAGGCCCCACAACTTCAGTGACTTCATACAAACTACTTGCTAGGATTACCTGCTTAGTTCAGGTCCGTAGTGAAAGCCTTCTCCACGTGGCCACCGGAAACCCAGTCTGATGGTGGTTTTGCTTTTTTAACCATGTTTTCTAGAGTTGCCCTGGACATTGACAGCTCCACAAACCAGAGAAGGAAGATCATAGACAGTGTGCGAGGGAGGTTTTTAGGTGGCTGGGCCTGGAAATAGCACCTGTCATTTCTGCCCACGTATCATTGGAGAGAACTCAGTCACATGAGCATACCTAACTGCAAGGGAGGCTGGGAAATGTAATTTAATTTTGTGCCCAGCAAGAAAAGAGAACAGATTTTGGTGGATAGCTAGCAATCTCCCCCACATGCACCCACACAACTTCCTATTTTTCAACTTGGCAAAAGCTGAGATCACAGAGTATTTCTATACAGCAGTGTACTCTTTGGCCTGCCAAGGCAATGCTCTTTCTGGGAAAGGATTCACAAACCTCATGATGCAATTAATGGGCAGAGACCTGACCCACCGACCATTTTTCCTGCAGTATCCCTTCACCTAAATTCTTGATCAGGTCCTCTACTTCTAGACAGATAATCTTGAGGATATGAAGTAATCTAAACATTTCCAGCATAGAGAGAAACGAGTGGATGTTTCTTATGTAAGAATCACCCTTTTCCAAGCAGTAACCAAAGGATAGAGGCTTATGTGGAACACATTTCAACCATAAGACTTGAAGGGAAGGTACTTCTCTAAGTACTTCTATCCACTCATTCACTGAACAAATATTCATTGAACACGCAGAGTGTTCCAGGCACTATGTTAGGCACTGATGAACCAGACTGATGTGACCTCCTGAACTTTATAATCTAGATTTATAAAAGAACATATATATGAACATAAAGTAAAGGTATACGTCATGATGAGTAATTATAAAAGAAAAATACGGCCAGGGCAGAGAATAACAGCAGGGGTGGGAGGGGTGACATATAAGACCTGAAGGTTAAGGAGTTAGCCATGCAAAGAGAGTAGAGGCACAGAATGTGCAATGGCCACAAAAAACGAAGGAGCTTGGCCTGACTGAGGAATAGAAGAGCAGCCTGTGTGGCTCAGGATGATAGAGGAAAAATTGGTGGGAGATGAGACTGGAGGAGTGGAGGGCCAGATCGTGAAGAGTTTTGTAGGTCATGATGAGGAATTGGAATTGGAATCTAAATAAAATGGGAAGCCATCTGGGGCTTTAAGTAGTAGAGGGACATGGTCTCACACTGCATTAATCTGCTAGGGCCATCATAACAAAGTACCACAGACTGAGTGACTTCAATGACAGAAATTTATTGTCTCACAGTTCTGGAGGCTAGATGTCTGAGGTCAAGGTGTCCATAGGCTTGGTTCCTTCTAAGGCTGGGACGGAAAATCTGTTTCCTAGCTTCTGGTGGCTTGCTGGCAATCTCTGGCATTCCTTAGAGATGGTGTTCCCCTTGTGTCTTCACATCATCTTCCCTCTGTATATTTCTCTTTGTCTCCACATGGCATTCTTTCTATAAGGGCACCAATCATATTGGATAGGCAATGACCCTACTCCAGGAAGACCTCATCTTAACTAATTACACCTGCAATTACTCTGTTTCCAAATCAGGTCACGTTCCAAGGTACTGAGGGTTAAGCCTTCAACATATGACTGTTGGGGTGGGAGCGCGATTCAACTCGTACCACATTTTACGATTACTCTCTGCTCAGTATGAATGGGGAGAAGGGGTGGTTAGAGCAGAGGTGGACAGGCAAGTTGAAAGGGTGATGTCATTGTTGCCAAGGTGAGAGATGATGTTTACCTGACCTAGGAGCCCAAGAAGACTTAGGGTGTATTTTGTTGATCAAACCAGCATGACTGCTGGTAGATTGCATTTCACGGGTGAGGGAAAGGGGTGAATCAGGGATAAGTCTTAAGTTTCCGGCTTGAGCAGGAAGAAAGATGGTGATGAAATTTATGAGATGAGAAGGAATTGGGGAATAGAGACACATTTGGGGATAGAGCCCCACAGTTTTATTTTGGATATGTTAAGTTGAAGATATGTACGCACCATCCAAGTAGATAGACCAAGTAGGCAGTTGCATATAAGAATGTGGAGTACAAAGAAGTCTGTGCTACAGATATAAATGTGGAGTCATCAGCATATAGCATATTTAAAATCACTCAGAATGGTTGAAGTAGGGAGTTTCCTCCTACCGGCTCATCTTTTGCTCCCCAGCTGGCTCCAGCAGTACCAGCGTCTTATCTCGGCATCTCCATGGCGCAGCCCACTCCTACAGGACATTCGGAACTGGAGGATCTGAGGCTTTGTTGCCCCTTCTCAAGGGTGGCAGAGGCCTGGGGATCCTGACTGTCTAATGTGCCAACCTCGGATTGTTCCATCTCAGGCTCTACACAGATTCTATGGGTCCTCGGTTTCTGGAGAAGATGAAGATGGTGCACCCAACACTCTCCTGGGTTTATACCAAGTGTTCACCCACCACCACACCCCAGAACAAGCACACAGCCCAATGTGCGTGGCCACCTAAATCACGTGAACAGGCACACACACACCTCGTCCCTTCGACAGAAATGACCTAAACTTTGTGAGGTTCACATGTCCCTACAGATGATCTCATTTGCCTGCTTCAAAAGCGCTTTGGTCTGCACAGCCTGTAGCAGCAAATTTACACTTCAAAAAGCAGACAGCTTTTTCCACATCTTATTCACTTAATGGGTGAGAATGTAAAATTAGTTCCGTTGCTGATGAGGACCTTGAGCCAAATGAAAAGTGTTCATTTGTCAGCACAGACTTACAGCCTGAGACATGATTATATAGCTAATCCAATAATGGGTTTTGATGCTGAGCATTTATTTATATACAGTATGTCTTGTTATCTGTTGATAATCAGGACCCACAATTTACTCTTTCTTGTGTGCGTAGTGTGAAATAGCAACGTCTTCCAGACATATTGCATTTAAGTACCAACATGCAAACACATACAAAAAGCGCCATCATCAGCAAAATATCTTATTTGCTTTCTGTTAAAATGAAAAGAAGAAGAGAGACCCAGTGCTTAAACTCAGGCTTTTTTATACTCTAAAATGTAAAATATACATTTTACATTTTAAAATGGACTCAGGACTAAGGGTTAAAAAAAAAAAAAACCTGAAAATGAGATTTCCTTTATCATCTAGAACCACCCTAATCAAGTGATTTCTTCTTGTTGCTCTCTAAAAATTCTATCTGCAGGTCAAATCCTACACATATTTTTACATATAATGATAGAAACCAAAAAGATACCTGGGGAAAATCTTCACAATGCCACCCCCTGACTCTCTGGCTACCTGAATCTTACAGACACTGCTGGTTGCAGAGATGTACATTATCACCATGTGAGCATGGAAACAGTGATAATTATCTCAGGCAAAACCTTTCCTTAAAAAACAGTAACTTAAATATCGCACCACCACATTTCTATAAACTCCTGCAGAGGCTACATACTGCTGCATTACATTGTTTCTTACCCTGTGGATGAGTGTAAATGCCTATCACTAAAATATAGGGACACTTTAGGCCTAATATAAACATAAAATGCATAAAATCCAACATTTCAAACAAGCAGGCATTTTTATAGGTACCTTCGTGTATGATGCATTGTAACATATTCCAGCTACAATAAAGCCTTTGGGGAAGGAAAACACGTCAGGATTAAGTATTCTGTTAATCGCAAATGTAAAGCACACCTGCAAAACCTGTGAAAAAGCCTCCAACACTTGGGGGACGTCAGTGCAATTGCCTTTCCTTGCTACCGTCTCTTGGACAGGCCTAGAAAAATCCAGAGCGAATGCAGGGAAGCGTCTTCGATTGCCACTTTTCTCCACTTAGTGACCTCCAACCCACACGAGGCTGAAAGGACCGGTCACTCTGTGATATACGAGAAGGGAGGGGGGCAAGTGCACATTTTTAAGCTGAAATTTATTCCGCAATAAATACTTCAATGTTGGTGCGACATGATGTTTTATCGGATTACACTGGTTTGCCAAAGAAATCACATTGGGAACAGCAAAACTTGCGGTTTTGTGGGTAATGCGTCTGTAATGGGAGGGCTTTACAACTGCAAGAGTGTGGGAGAAGGATAACAAGGCAAATGAGGAAATGGCTAAATGCATGCAAATCTATATTATGGTAATACTTGGCTGCCTACGTCCAAGAGGTTTTTGTGGTGGTTGTTTTACCTAGGCTGGATAATTCATTAGGTTTTGACTCGGGTAGAGAATAAATGAATCTAGCGCACATTACATTCTTACTTTCGTCTCAGAAACAAATCTTTCTTGTACCAGCCAGTGTAATCTTCAGAGTTTTCCTTATATAAAACACCTCAAGAATAATGTACCTCAGTAAGATTTACACTTTATTTCTCTAATGATTCCACAAACACTACCACAATGTGATGAAAGACAGAGCAGTCCCGGACTGATTGAGAGCTAATAAAAATCAGTCCTGAAAACTGAAAAGAGCACCCTTATCATCTTTCTTTCATTTAGAGCTGATTACTAGGGGATTATAATGCAATCACAGCTATGTGTGAGAGGTAGCTATGGGAACCAGTTTTAACTGTTTATCTAGCCAAAGATCTTAATTTAAGTTTGAACACTCTGATTCATTTATATGTAAGACACCAAGGAGACAAAATGCAGAAGAAACAGATGCGCACTTGTTCTTTCCATTTAACTTCATAAGCTACCAGCCAATTTGTCTTTCAGGGACAAAATTAATTTCTGATGACAATGTGAGCAAGTAATAAACTAGAAGTTCCTGTCCTGGGAAACTTGTTAATGCCATGTAATGTTCTGGAGTTATTGAGAAGGGGAAAGAAGAGATTTGCTCCTGGAGTTACGGGGACATCTGTAACAGGCTTGCCTTTGTCCCAGCTCTTTGTCACTCCTGCAGAGGTTTATGACACCTTTTCTACAGGTTGAATCGGGAAAGTGCAAAAGAAACCATGTTGCTTACCATTTCTTTCCTATGGGGTATTTTTAAACTGCTCATTTTCCTTCATATTGTCTCCATGATTCAGGTTTGCTCCAGCAAACCTCCAGCCCATTGCTTCCCAGCCCTGGAGTAGGAGTGAGGTAACTCATGATGAGATGAAAATGAGTCACATTGCTAACAGTCAGGGATGTTAGCAGGGAGTCACATCTCTGGCCTTCTGCCTCCAGTTGGCCCAGGTCTTCCTGCACACCCCACCAAATCATGCCTTAACATGACTCGCTGGCTATCTCACCCCTCCTGACACTCAAGACCTCCTCTTGGGGCCCAGGTTGCTACTAGAACACAGCCCTTGGCCTGCAAGTGAGCTCCATGAGGAGCCCGGGGCCGTGGCAAACACTCACCCCAGTGATGGGGTTAAATGTGTGAATCCACCGCAGGCAAGAGAGAAGGATGCCAGCGTGTTTGACAAAACACAGGCACATACAAACTCAGAGGGGGAGTAGGACCGGCCACTGCCTCATAAGCAGTCTATGAAGTTGTCTATGTCCTTGTGTCAGTGATAATAACACTAATGGTAATAATAATAGTAGCATTTACTGAGCACTTCCTGTATACCAGAGAAGAAGTTGAACACTCAGCATATGTTATCCCATTTAATTATCACAACCACCCTATGCAGAAGTTATTTCTATGACCATTTTACAGGCAAGGAAACTGAGTCACATGAAAATCAACTTGTTTGATATCACAGCTAGCAAGCGGAAACGTCAACATTTGAACTCGATTGGTCAGACTCCAAACTTCTATTTTGCTCTCTCCCAAGGCGAACCTTGGCAATCTCCTTCATCTTGGCCAGTACTATTTTCCCATCTCATTATGCATCCAGGTTTTGTAGTATCTCTGGACCATCTTCTTCCCTTAATCCATGGCTTCTATGCTCGGTCTTCCCCGCCGACCTCCCCAGCCTGCATTTTTCTGCTCTCTGGGGGAACTCTGCAAGGCATAATGGCTGTCCATTAGTGTGTTTTTAAAACCTCGCTCTCTCCCATCCTCTGACAGTTTTCATATGCTCCACATGAAGGATCCTTTTCCAGAAATACTTTTGAAGAAAATCTAAAGTAAGCTGAAAAGTATTACATTTTTCATCTCAACGGGGAAATGGATTTAAGAAAAGGAGAGAAGAGCCTGCAGGTCTTTTCAGATTTTTAAAAGAATTCAACACACTGCTGCATTGGCACTGGGAACACATCTATCACAGAAACCAAGAGAGCATCTGCATTTACACGCTGAAACGGTTCCTTCATCCTTGATCACGATAATGACTTTGAGTTCCGCTGAGCCTTTCATCCAGAGGGACACCGTGGCCCCTGCAGAAGACGGCCCGGAGCACCTCCTTCCACCATGGAGGCTTGCGCTCCTCCAAGGTGAAAGGGGGAGCAGCTCTATTGGGGGAGAATTGAAAAGGACAAGGGAGCACTGTAAATTCCATTTCCAAAGGCAACTATAATAACGGTCCTACTGTCCAGCTTTAACTGCCCCATCTGGAACTCAGTCATAACAAGGCAGTCCTAAAGAAACCATTTTGGGCATCAGTAGCGGTACATGAAAGAAGGGATTCTTTCAGGGTGTAGAGAAAGCCTTGTGCTGTTAAGCACCAGGACATTTTACTAATTGCCCTATTTCCGGTTTCTAAAACTATTTCAGGCAACTGGGGGACATTCCTTAGGACAGTTGTCACAGGCTTCTTCTTACCCTCAGGAGTCATGCTTGATGGAACAAGCGAGAAAGACAGACAGGCTGGTTCGTGGTTTGTGGAGAATGAGATCTAGCACAGAGCTTCCGGCTTTACTGAGTACAAACAATTGTGTGAAATGTAACAGAGGTCGCAGGCTGTGCTCCATGTGTTTTAAAATCCAGGATGAAAGTCGGACTCACTCCCAGCAGGACTCATTTTTGGAGTTGCCTTCCTGTTGTGCAATGAATCGGCCCTGAACTGCCTGCACACGTGTTAGGAGGCACTGCTGGCTCCTCTGCCTGGAATTCCTCTCTCCTCTTTCCCTCTCATTCCTCCTTTTGCATCACCAACTCGAGTCATCTTCTCCAGGCCGCCTTCCATGAATTCTCTGAAACTGGGCTAAAGGTCCCCTTTATATGTTTCTATAGCATCATATACATCCCTCAGGAACAGCACTTTCCACGTTGTGTGATAAATAGGAATCATTTATTGAACACTTATTATGTGCCAATCACTGTGAAGTACTTTACACATAAATATCTCTTTTCATCCTTATGACCGTCCCAAGTACTATTATCCCCATTTTACAGGTAAGAAAATTGAGGGTCAGCAAGACTAAAATCTCATAACTAGTAAATGGCAGAGCTGAGATTTGAAAGTAGGACTTCCACCTCCCAGGCCCATGTTCATCCCCACAGTTTCAGCACTCTGAGACTGGAATCACTGTATCCATTTTAGTATCCCCAGCACTAGTACATTACCAGGCATTTACAGACCCGTGACACACACTTGTTGAGCTAAACCCCATTGGAGGAAGAGTCTGGGGAGATAACTGACCCATAGCATGGTAACTGGAGTAAACTGGCCTCATTGGCCTGGCATTCTACCATTGACTGTTCTGATTTGCCTGGGTGACAGTGGAACTGTGTTGTTGTTGTTGTTTTAAGTGGAAGCATTTAAGCAGAGGTCCTTGGTGTCATGCTGACAAACCAGAAAATGTGTTGTCCTCCTGAATTCAGGTGTTCTTTTCACTGAATTCTGTCAAAGTAGTTCTGCATATTGACACAGAAGGTGGAGCTTATAGCGAATCAGCTGTCATGCATCACTGCATAATCACTCTGTCATCCATCACTGTCCTTTATCAACGCTGCTGCCGCCACTGTGACAGCAACTGCATGTTTCCTCAGGCAATAAGTGTGGCTGAACACTCCAGTGTGAGGATTGTGGTCGGAGAGCACAGTCCTTGGGATAACAAGAGTCTGTTCTGACTAACTGACTGGCAGCCCTGCTCAACCTACTCCTTCCCTCTTCACATCCAAGGATTCAAGTTCCTCTATTTTGTCTTCACAAAGGGTCTCCTTTCCATCCTTTCTCATTGTCCCTGCTACTGCCCTAGTCCAGGTCTTGATCAAGTATCTCTGGCCTTCTGCCTCCAGTTGGCCCAGGTCTTCCTGCACACCCCACCAAATCATGCCTTAACATGACTCGCTGGCTATCTCACCCCTCCTGACACTCAAAAGCCATCCATAGGGCTTCCCTGGTGGCGCAGTGGTTGAGAGTCCACCTGCCGATGCAGGGGACGCGCGTTCGTGCCCGGTCCGGGAAGATCCCACATGCCGTGGAGCGGCTGGGCCCGTGAGCCATGGCTACTGGGCCTGCGCGTCCGGAGCCTGTGCTCCGCAACGGGAGAGGCCACAGCAGTGAGAGGCCCGCGTAACGCAAAAAAAGAAAAAAAAGAAGCCATCCATGGCTCCTCACTGTTTTCAGGATAAAGTCTAAAGTCACTAGACACTCAAGCCCTCCACAGCTGGCTTTAACCTCCCATTCCTACCTGTGCTCCACTTCTCCCTACTTCAACCCCCAAACCACACAGCGAGTCTCCTCACTGGT
This sequence comes from Aethalodelphis obliquidens, assembly GCF_003676395.1. Lineage (NCBI taxonomy): Eukaryota > Metazoa > Chordata > Mammalia > Artiodactyla > Delphinidae > Aethalodelphis > Aethalodelphis obliquidens. Next base: position 23,426,511 of record NW_020837957.1, on the reverse strand, counting down.
CCCCACACTGGACCTTATGTCCGTCCACCCATACCCTGCCCTTTCTTCAAGCCCTGTCCTAGTCCTTCCTGCTCTCTGGAATCCCCAGTGCCCTTTCTCAGCACCTCATGTACCTCCTGTCCCCCTTACAGGCACTGATCAACTTACTGTGGCTGTATGTTGAGATTTAACTTTGTGGATATTGGTGTCTAACATCCCTGGTGAAATGATAGGCTCCCTGAAGGGGAGCCTCTTTTCCGCTACAGCAGTCAGTGTTTTAATGATTGTTCCATTAAACAAGACTTAGCAAGACTTGCATTCAGCCTCACACTATCTGCGCACTTTCCACTCCAGGCATACCAGAGTCCTTGTAATTCCCCAGAGGGGCCATTTCACCTTTTATTTCCAGGTATTCTCGTGAGATGTTCCTTCTGCCTGAAACCCTTAACCTCGGGTGCTCTCTCTTCCTCCAGCTCCAGTTTTCCTGGAAAAATACTTGGCCTCAGCTTGGATGTCACTGCTCCCTGAGGGTCCTCCCTCATCCCACAAGACCAGTTGGTTCCCCCAGCAGCTATGTTAACTCCAGTCATGTTGTCACACTGTGTGTTGGTCAGGACTCTTTCGGTTCTATGTAATATAAAACCAACTCAAACCAAGAAAACAAAAAGGGAAATTTATCATCTCAAGTAACTGCAATGGCCAGGGTAAAGCTGACCTCAAAGTACATAGTCATTTTACATTCTCTCTTGGTTTTTCCTTATTCTCTTTCTTTTTTCTTTATCTACTAGGTCTGCTTCACTCTGTGTGGGCCTCATTCTCTGTGCAGCAGAAAATAGGGGGCTGAAGATAGGATAGGGAACAAACTGACTGAGGAGGATACCGGATCTATATCACCCCAATGACCTCAGAGAAACAGAGCTGCCTCCTTCTGGCAGACACAGATTAAACCCCAGGGAATTATTCTGATTGGCCTGGCTTGGTTTTACAGGTTTATTCCTGGGATAATCACTATGGCCACAGGCCTGGAGGTCAAGTCTGAGTCACCTGCCCCCCAAGTTCCCATGGTGTCAGGGGGGGTGGAGGAGAACTCCAATGATTAATGCTCTCCCCAGACCACTTAGAACTGGGAAATAGAACCTCCCCATAAGAAGGAGGAACCTATATATATATAGGCTTTCCCAGCCAGAGCAACAGGGGCTACAAATGGGTTCTTGGAGAACCTGCACTGACTGCTCAGCAAATCCATAAAGTGTTCAAAGAAGGACCCAAAACTTTTCGTAGAGCTGGCAGGAAATGAACCCAAGGTCAGCCACCTACCTCCTTAGGTCTGAGCACATCCAATACTGCGATTATAAAACACGCAGAGCAGCTCATTATCAAGGAAGAGGCCAACAGGGGAGATGTTTCAGGAAAATCAACCAGAAGACTTCTGCATTTCTCAATGGATGAGAGCAAAGAGAGCTGTCAAGTGGGTTGCTTTCTTTGACCATCCTGTTAGTATATGCTCATAACATAAGACTAATTCTATTCAGGGATTATAATAAAATTGACTTTTATACCCCTACTGGATAATAAACTCTTCAAGGAGAAGAGCCCTTTCTTTAACTCCATGTAAGCCCCCGCAGCAACTGGCTCAACATAGCCTCACAAAGTGGAGGCTGGAATTAAAATACCTCAACCCATCCAGAGTTTTTGCAAACCTAATTTTATAAACCTAAATCTGATGAGATCTTGAGACACGGAATCACCATCCTGATTGACTCATTGCTTCTAGAAGAACTTCAGAAGAACTTCACTTACAGTGCTGGAGTTCTTCTATCTCTTTATAGGTTCTGTAATTAACGTAAACAAAAATGCTTTTAAAATCCATTTTTAAATGTGGAACTTATTTTCCTGTCATCTGCCAAAAGTCCGTAATCTTTTTTCTAATAAATTAGGCAGAATGAATGTGGTGATCATACCCAATGGTGCTTCATTATATAATTTTGGCCTAACACACACACACACACACACACACACACACACACACACACACACTCTCTCTGTTATTTTTAAATAGTAAGTCCCTTTGCAATCCTATTGAATATGATAGGAGAAAGCCATATCACTCAGTCTTAAAATGCTCAGGGCATTCACAAGAAATTTTGAGGTAAACTTTAAGGTTTATTTTAATTTTTAATTCATTAAAAATTTTAATCTACCACTAAGTATATCTCGTTGCTAAATAATTGCTAATACTGTCATCTATTTTACTTCCCAAGGCTTCGGTTAACATTATATCTAAAACGGTAACTTTTTTATAAATATCATTGATATAAGTAACTGTTAGCTATCTTTCTGTGACATCTTTACACCATCATTCTCTCCCTACCCTTCACAACTTTGTTTCATAAACATTTCTTAAACACATTGTACCTTCTCACGTGCAACTGTAATCACGTCGTCTTCCTCAAAATCTGGGTGGGCTAAAATTCAAATACCTTAGCTGGCATTCCAGAACTTTCACAAGGCCCCAGCCCCCTTACTAACTCTTTCCCTCCGTGATATAAGACAGACACTCACCAAGCACCAAACCAGCCACCAAGCACTGCACACAGCAGCCTCCTGTCTCTTGGCCACAATATCCTCTTCACCTAGATTGTTCAGCCTGTCTTCTCCACCGGTCCAAGTCCTACTCTTTCTTCAAAGGTCAGAGTATGTCTCCCAGCCAGGAGCTGCCTTCTGTGAATCTCCAGGCTGACAGAGAGCTTCCAGCCTGTGAAATCATGACCCTGGAAGGCTGGCCTCCAGGTACTCACATGTGACCTGTTCTCCGTTGTCCCCTAACTTTCCCTGCATATATTTTCAGGTTTGCTGGGTAGTGAGTCTGTGGAGGGCAGAAGTCTTCTTTGTACTTGTTTCTGTCCCCTACACCTCTTAGCCCAAAACTGTAGTTGTTTCTCAACACATATTTAATTTTTTTTCAATTTCAGACTCTTTTCTCACATGTCCAAAGAACGAACAAGAAATGATCCTCTATGTTATACCATTTAACTATTCCCTCTTTAATTCAGGATAGGTATGAGCAGTGAATACAGTGAACTAGAGTAGAGTTTTAGTTAAGAAAGTTCTCTCCTGAGAATTGATTCCTTCAGAGAGTGTTGGGCTAAGAGTTTATTTAGGGAAGGAGAGGACAGAATAGAAAAGGTAGTAGTCTCCTAAATGGGTTCTTCCAGTGTTACTTCATTTTTTACGGTGAAGTGTGTGTATACCAGGGAGAGCTTAGATTCAAAATCATGGAACAAGGAGCTAAGGTTCATGATGATGTCCTGAGCACATGTACCTGCCTCCCTTTCCTCCAAAGATCCAATAGAAATTTTAGAAAAGAGATGTTTTAAAATGGTTCTGAAGAACCTAGGGGCAGGACAGGAATTAAGACACAGACGTAGAGAATGGAGGGGGAAGGGTAAGCTGAGACGAAGTGAGAGAGTGACATGGACGTATACACACTACCAAATGTAAAATAGATAGCTAGTGGGAAGCAGCCGCATAGCACAGGGAGATCAGCTCGGTGCTTTGTGACCACCTAGAGGGGTGGGACAGGGAGGGTGGGAGGGAGGGAGACGCAAGAGGGAGGAGATATGGGGATATATGTATATGTATAGCTGATTCACTTTGTTATACAGCAGAAACTAATACACCATTGTAAAACAATTATATTCCAATAAAGATATTTAAAAAAAAAACATTTTAAAATACTAAACTTTTCAGGAAGAGTAGAATGCAACATCCACAGACTAGAAATGGAGGCATTCCTGGAAGGTAGAAAGCACATGGAACTAGAATGACAGTGAAATGGGAACTGAAGAGCTGCAAAGAAGTCCTGGACAAGCTCCAAGCTCAGAGTCAACAAATGCAAAGCTGGAGGGAAGGGGAGATGGAGGGGAGAAGAGTGAGAAATCATAACAGCAATTAATTAGAAGAACTACATTTGGAACAGCTGAACCATTGAGGCAACACCCCTCCCCCTACCTGTGCCTGAATACCAGCTAATAATTAGTGACTTTTGCCTCTGGGTAAAGCCTAGAGAATGGTTCCCTGGAGAAGGGGAAGGATATTCCTAGAGAGGGGTCCTTGATGCGGCCTGGGGAGTGCAGTAGAGGCAGAGCAGAGTCAGAGACAACTCTGGACCCCTATAACAGCTGCCAGAGAGAAAACTAAAAAATAAAGCTGCTCATCTTGGAATAAGATGGCCAAGCATCCTGGGTTGCCCAGACATTTCCAATTTATGTTATAATCCTCACACAGTTATTAACTTTTCTTTTTATGCTCAAAAATGTCCCAGTTTGAATAACAAATTATATAGCCATCTTATCCATAAGTGAAATATACTGAAGCCATGTTTCTCAAACTAGTGCTCAGGCACCATGTGAGGATTCAACCTTCCCCAGACTGGTCTGCCTGTGCAAATCATCGTCCATGCACAGGGCTCATGTTATTTGGGCAACACGCAACATGGATGCCATAGTAAAAACGCAAATGTAAATGCAGGTTCTGACACTGCTTGTCACACTTGTTTTTCAGGATCTGCAACTGATATTTTAAAAGATTATCATTAAAGTGAAAACCAGATTTTAAAATTCTGTTAGAGGACTAATGGACTCCTAAGAATATATAGAGAGACAGTTTCTAAGGATTATTAAATATTAAAGGATATTACGCAAAAAGGAGAAGGAGCAATTTACTTCACAGGGAACAGAGATTATTCAGAAAATTAAAGGTAACTTTAAAAAAAATATTCAACTAGTTATACAAGAGATTCGAGAGGACAATGTATCCAATAATAAAAACAAGGTGCAATTTTTCTTAAAGTTTTCAGAGGACACAAAAAGAATTCTTTAAATAGAAAAGCATAGTGTCTAAATACGGAATTCAGTGGACAATCTGCCTAACTGAGTGTGCTATACATGACAAATGGAGATCTGAAAAACTCCCGGTGTCTCTCAAAATATGACACAAAAAGACGAGAGAGCAAATATGAGAAAAAGTAGATATTTACAGTGTCAGGAACTGGCTAATGGGAATTCTAGATGCATAAGACAGGGACTACAAAAGGGAGGAGATAACCAAAGACATAATACAAGAAAACTCTGTATTACTGAAGGGAGGGCATGAGTCTTTAGATTTAAAAGACCCACTAAATGATGAGCAGTATGAATGAAAAAAAAAAAAGAAAAGAGAAACCCATTTAAAGATACATCCTAATGAAATGTCAGAAATCCAAGTATAAAAAGAAAATCTCAGCTTCCAGAGAGAGAAAAAATAGGTTACTCACAACAGAATAAAATTTGGATTGACGTTAGATTTCTCATCAACAGCACTAGATGCTAGGAGATCAATATGGTAATTAATTCAAAGTTCTAAGAAAAATTATTTTAAAACTAGAGTTATATATCCAACCAAACTATATAGAGAATGGGGACAAAATAAAGATATTTGCAGAAATGCAAAGCTGAAACTTTTGCCACCATGAATCCTATGTGGAAAATACTCAAGGACATGTTCCAGGAAAACAAACAAACAAACCAAAAGGAATCAAGGAGATGACTACATGAGAGTTAAAAGGAGTGCAGTTGAGCCAAAAGAAATAAATAAAGCTAAAAAGACATTTTTAAATAATCCATTTGACCTTAACACACTCAGAAAGTTCTCTTTTGAGGGAAATAGTTTGGTGACCCAGGATTAGTTTATTTCTCTTTAGTTCCAACCAGACTCCTTGGTTTGCAGTGAATAATATTTGCATAAGCATAGGACTATTTGTATTGGTTTTACTTTTTTTTTTTTTTGCGGTACGCGGGCCTCTCACTGTTGTGGCCTCTCCCATTGTGGAGCACAGGCTCCGGACGCACAGGCTCAGTGGCCATGGCTCACGGGCCTAGCCGCTCCACAGCATGTGGGATCCTCCCAGACCAGGGCACGAACCCGTGTCCCCTGCATTGGCAGGCGAACTGTCAACCACTGTGCCACCAGGGAAGCCCTGGTTTTACATTTTTTTAAATCAAATTACAAACTAGATACAGAAAACATCATAATCATAAAACAAAATGCTAATATAAACCTTAACAATGTGAAAATGACATGATTAATCAAAACTGGGAGAAAAGAGGGTATAAGTAAACTAATCTAATTTTTCATAGCAGGAAATAAATAGAAGTCTAATTTCAATAAATCAAGAAGTAGAGGTATTAATTAAAATTATCAAGATATTCTTTGTAATAACTAAATATAACTAACAAAAACTGAGAATGTAGTGGAAGATGGGAAATGAGTGATATTGCAATTGCACATAATGCTTCATATCCCATAGTGAGGAGTCAATAGATGTTACCCAAAGTTGATAAATCAATAGGGAGAAGTTGTAATGGTAACTATGATAAGGGTTAAAGAGAGAAACTTTCAACAGTGATTACCTATGAGTGACTTGTTGTATTACTCCCTTTCTACAATTCTTTACATGTGCTTGTATTACTCTTCTAATTTAAAATAGTCTTAAGAGATTTGGATATGTCCTTCACAATCCACAGAACCAAAAGAAATGATCTCTTCTGAAGTATCTGTTTGTGCCAAAGATAGGTTCATCCACCAAATTGGAATTACTTTAGCTGTAAGAAAAACCCATCGCTGACTGGGTGGCTTCCCCTCATTAGGCTGTCTAGCAGAATGAAAGCTATTAGAAGGTCCAGACCACTTTGCATGGCCAGCTTCCATCTAACATCCTTCCAAATTAATGTAGTAACAGGGCCAATGACCAGTCACAGGATGGTTCTAATGGCGAGACCCTCCCTATTTCAATGCATTGTATTCTCATTGTGCAGGTATTATCTCACTGGGGTAGGTGTGAACAAGATTTTATTCCCACATTATGGATGATCGAATGGGGGTTTCAAGAAATTGACTTGTCTCAGGTCTTAAACCCAGGTACCCTAATTCCATCACACTTCCTCATCACCTCTCAGATGGAAGGAAAAGGCCTTTGCATTGTTTAAGGCAGGGAAATGAAAAGGCTACAGCATCTATTTATAAGATGACAATGAAGTTGAAGAGAAAGCCGTCAGTCTCCACCATGCACACATTTCCACACTGTTATAAATTCAATTAACCAAAGTTTGGAAGAGAACAATAAAATATTCCTCTTTCTTAGCCTAATATCTTGGTCTCAACAATGATTTCAAAACCAGAACATTCTTCTGTAATTTGAAGTGAACTCAGTGTTTCCATTATACCCCTTTCTCTATTATGCACAGATATAAAATCATACTTTTAGACATAGCCAGTTTATAGTTATCCATTGATCAATTATGTAGTTGGTGCATTATTCAAACCTTTTGCAATTTGTTCTTTTATCTGTTTTTAATTTTATTATTTTGTTCTCTACTCTTGCACCATCCCACTTTCCTCAATTATCATTACTATTTGTCCTGTTAAAATTTTTGACTGAAAAAAAAGTTCATGGAGTTTGTGATACTTTCTGGTAATTTCATCTGCCTATTATGCATCCTCTCACATCAACAAAAGAAAGAATCAATGTTGGAAATATTCTGTTTCTGCACAATCATATCAGATTTGAATAGCATTGACTTAACTTGAAAATAAATCTGGACCTTTAACAAGGGAAATATTTTGGATAGAGAAAATTTTCTCTAATATTGTTATATGATTTTAATAATAAAAATGAGGGTAGGAATGGAAAGATATTACATATATTCTCTAAAATAGTACTTGTGGGTCTTCCCTGGTGGCACAGTGGTTAAGAATCGCCTGCCAATGCAGAGGACAGGTTCGATCCCTGGTCCTGGAAGATCCCACATGCTGTGGAGCAACTATGCCCATGCGCCACAACTACTGAGCTTATGCTCTAGAGCCCACGAGCCACAACTACTGAAGCCTGCACGTCTAGAGCCCATGCGCCGCAACAAGAGAAACCACCACAGTGAGAAGCCTACTCGCCGCAACGAAGAGTAGCCCCCGCTCACTGCAACTAGAGAAAGCCAGCACACAGCAATGGAGACCCAACGCAGCCAAAATAAATAAATTAATTAATTTTTAAAAAATAAAATAAAATAGTACTGTATCCCTGATCAAAAAGTCTACAGTTACTGAATGGACAAGATCTGTCTAGAAAAATAATCAGCCAGGGCTGACTTGAGGGGTAACTGCCAATGGAGTTTGCCTTCCTACCCAGTTCTGCACCACTTTGCAAAAATGAACAGACTGTGGAGGGTTTAAAACAAAGGAAAGAATAAGAGAAGTGGAGATGCCTGATAGTAAAACTGACGTGGTTACAGGGTGGAAGAAAGTATAAGCTTCTCTGACCTTGAGAGTGGCCGAGTCTTGAACTGGGCTATGGTTTACTAAGGTTAAGGGCTTTCACACAAGAAAGCAGGAGGGCCTCCAAAAAGTCATGTTCTTTTCCAAAAACTTTCCTCTCACATCCCTATGCTCCCCTCCATTACTGGGACTGAAACCTGTTGTTAAAATTTCAATCCTTGGGAAAGAGATAAGTGCTTTACCAGAGGCTGCTCTGAAATTCAAATATCCCTGAAGCACCAACAAATGAAGTTGTGTCCCTATTCTCTGGGATGAGTTTATCAAGTTGCCTTCTCCAAAATATATTGTGAAAGGAAATGGGCCGGATAGAGAGAGGGAAGTTTTGATGACTGATGAAATTGGGAATATGCCTGGAGCTTAAGGCCCCATCCAGGGAAGGGAAGAGGAAGGAAACTGACATTTACTGAATAATTATGTCTCCCAGGCACTGTCTTAGGTACTTTACATACAGCTTCATAGCAGTCTCATGAACAGAGATTACTGTTTCCATTTTCCAGATAAGAAAATAAAGGCTCAAAGAAGTTTTTAACTTGCCTATTTTAGCTGTCTATTATTGTGTAACAAACCACCCTAAAATACAGTTGCTTAAAACAATAATTCATTATTTCTCACAATTTTGAGGGTTGAATACGGCTCAGCTAGACAGTTCTTTTGATGGTCTCACTTGGGTCTCTTACAGATAGGGCTGGAACCTCCAAGATGCCTCAATTACGTGACCAGTGCCTTTCTGGGAGCAGCTGCAATGCTAGGGGCAGATGGGATGGTGCAAAGGCCAAGCCTCTCTTTCCATGTAGCTTTAGGGCCCCTCTCTCTCTGCATGATCTCACCAGCACGAAAACCAGACTTCTAACGTGATAGCTCAGGGCTTTAAAGAGGAAGAAGCAGAAGATGCCAATCTTCTTAAAGGTTAGGCAGGCCCAGAACTGGTAGAGCGTCACGACCACCATATTCTCTTGGTCAAAGCCGGTCACAAAACCAGCTTGGATACAACAATACCTCTTAGAAAAGAGGATGACAAGGAATGTGAAGTCATCTCTAATCTACTATATTGCCCCACATCACACAAGGGCAACAGGCGCAGAGTTTTGACCGGCCTTGGTGCTCCTGGCTGGAGCTCCTTGGCCCTCTGACCTGTGAGGTATGGGATGGGAATGATATACTGTGATGAAGACTCAAGGCTGTAAAGGAGTTTGGGGATGGGGAAGGATGAAAGACAAGGACAAGGGCAATGAACTTCTGGGGGAGGGAGCTACTGAGCAAAGTCCCCAGGAAAGCTAAGAATGCATACTGGCCTGAACAGATAAATAAAATATTATGCATCTGGACCAAGGCTTCAGAGCAGACTCAGATCTCCAGAGGAGATCATAGAATGAATGGAGCACCAGGCTCCGTTGTGGGCAAGCATTTTGAGTAATTGAACACATGCAGTTTCCATCCCCACTTATGGAGCCATCAAATGGCAGGTGAGGCAGAAAGATACACAAGTGTGTCTGGTCCTATTCTTTGAGCCTAAATATACTGAACATGTCGTACAATCACACTCATTCACCTGATACCTTCAGGGTAACCCTTTTCTCCCATCTGCAACTCATTCATACACTTATTCACTCATGCAATAAATTATTATTGAGCACCTACTGTGAGTCAAGCACTGTTCCATGAGCTGGGGATACAGCAGTGAACAAAAACAGAAAATCCTGACCTCCATGACGTTTACATTTTTTTGTGAGAGTGAATGGCAATACACAAATAAACATGTAAGTTATATAATATCTCATAGTGATACAAAGGGAGCTAGAAAGTGTGTATTGAGGTGGGGGGCAATTTTATTTAAAATAGAGTAGTCAGAGGAGGCCTCCTGTAGGAAACGATGTTTGAACAAAGGCATGAAGAAGGTGAGGGAGTGAGCTCTGCCAAGATCTGGCAGAAGGGCATCCCAGGCAGGGAAATTCCTGAGCAGAAGTGTACCTGGCTACTACAGTGCTGAGAACAGGGAGCAAGGGTAGAAACATTCACTCTTTGATTCATTAATTTAACAATATTTATTAAACGCCTACTACTCACCAGCATTATATTCAGCACTGGGTGTACAGAGATACATAGGTCACTACCCTGGAGGACTTGACAGTCTAGAATGGGAGACAGGCAAAAAGTCTCCTGACACAGCCTTTAAAAGCATGATGATGGGGCTTCCCTGGTGGCGCAGTGGTTGGGGGTCCGCCTACCGATGCAGGGGACGCGGGTTCGTGCCCTGTCCGGGAAGAACCCACATGCCGCGGAGCGGCTGGGCCCGTGAGCCATGGCCGCTGGGCCTGCGCGTCCGGAGCCTGTGCTCCGCAACGGGAGAGGCCACAGCAGTAAGAGGCCCGAGTACCGCAAAAAAAAAAAAAAAAAAACCATGATGATGGGAGTAAGCAGTGTCTCCGCAGGCACGCTGCTCAGCTTAGCGGAAAATGTCTGTCCTCAGTCCATCTGTTGATGGATCAGAAAGACAAGAGTTCTGTTTTGTACCTGAAATAGAATCTGCCCAGATCCTCAAATATTACAGAATCATAATTTTTTATTAAATGCAAATTTTATTATTGCACGTTAAAGCAAAAGTACCGGGTAAACTGCATAATATAATTGCCATATGAGTATCACTTTGAATTAGTATTGCAGATACTTCTAACTACTTAATTATTTATTTTTAAAATATATTCCAATATTTTAATTATGTTCAGTTAAGTGTACTTGAATATTTGCGGCACTCTGCATTATTTATATTAGAGAAAAAGCAGCCTAAATCAACGTGCTCCGGCATTCCATAATTTGTGCTTGCATATCTCTAAAGTAGATTTATATATAGCTATCAAATGGTTATTCTGGATATGCTATGATTTAAAAATTTTATCTGAATTTTATTTTAATGTACCACAAAAATAAAATTTATTGGTTTCTTTATACCAGTAAGTATCTTATCTGACTATTCATATTCAATATTTGCAGAATACTAACTAGAGCTGCACACTCTTCAATTAGACACAAATGTGTAGATTTCAAATCCTCCATCCTAACCCCCTACCCACTCCATCCCCCATCTCTTTCCTGGAAATATTCTAGATCTGGATGATTCAAATTCTCTAGCAGCTCAAGGGTAAAGAGTAAGGGAAAATGTATCACCTTAGAACAACACCATTACAAACAGAGAAAGGGGAGAAATTAGAAACCCCGAGGGAATTTACTATCTTGTACCAAGGAGCACAGCATATTACTGCTTAAAGGGAAGAATATGGATGGAGAAGCCTACACAGATGTGGGCTCTGCTATAACTGGCCTGAAAAATAATGAGAGCTGCTCTGTTCTTTGGTATCTGTCCAATGTCTTTCCTAGTTTCTAAATTCATTTAAGAGTCATTTCTGCATAGAGGATAAAAAATATTAAAGTTTACAGTATTTCAATAACCCTCTTTATGTCATACAAATCCAATGGACAGACGCCCACTAAAGAGATTACAGCTTGAATACTTAATCCCAATTTGGATGGTTTTAAACAAGCCAAACCTGGCCTTAAATGCAATGTGCACAATTTAGCTAAGTAAAAAATATTAATGCACAAACATGACCATAAATGTAGCCACAGAATCGGGCAGGTGGACGCCACCCAATAGCCATCTCTGCACATCACTCTCTGAAATCAAGGGCTGGGTGAATAATGAACGTGCCCATTTCCAGGTCGAAGGTACAGGTGGCTTGTGACAGACTGTCTCAAAGCCTGGGCAGGGAGAGCTGCTTAGAATGACAGTCATTTTAAACACTAGGGCTAGGTTAGCAGTTTTATTCAGCTGGGGTTTGGACTTCCAACCTCTCCTACTTTCCTTGGACTCCCTCTCTGAAAAAAGACCAGTATATTCTCAATGCTCAAGAATGTGCTTTGTACCCAGGGTGACGTAAAGCAGTGACACAAGCGTGGGCTCAGGAATCGGATTGCCTGGGTTCAAATTTCTCCCCCACCACTTGTTAGCTTGGCCACTTAGGTAAATGGCTTACTTTCTCTGTGCCTCAGTTTCTTCTTGTGTTCATTTGACACATAGTAGTTGTAATAGGGCCCATGATGTAAAGTCATTTTGAGAATTCAAAAGCACTTAGAGCAATGCCTGGGCCCTGAGAATAAGGTCTAGTTATTAACATTGAGGTTACTATTAGAAAACCAGAGGCCAGGGCTTCTAGCAATGTCCTCTGTATGGTGGTGGTATGGGGGGGGGGGTCATCACCCCTCTCCAGTCTGACCCTGTTGTCTGCTCTCATCTCCTTCATTTTCCTTGCCCTTTGCCTTCCTCTTCAATCACTGTTCAAAGTAAGTTACCTCAATAGATATTTGTTGGGTGAATAAGCTCCCAGGCTACTAACCCTCAAGAACATCTAGGGCAGCAAAGGCACCATATCCTTGAGAGACAACCTGTGAGGGAAATGCGCCTATAGCTGCTTCTTGCACCTATTCTGGTGAATAAAATTTTACTGGGTAAAATATGGTAAGAAGGAATTGGAGAAAAAAGAAGGAAGGAAGGAAGGAAGGGAGGAAGGAAGGAAGGAAGGAAGGAAGGGAGGAAGGAAGGAAGGAAGGAAGGAAGGAAGGAAGGAAAGAAGGAAGGAAGGGAGAGAGAAGGGCAGGAGGGAGGAAGGGAGAGGGGGGAAAGGGGAAAGGGATGGAACATGCCTTCCTGTCCTTGGGGAAGCTAGCAACAATAATCACAGTATCAAGATAAAAGGGGGTGGTTAAAAGAACATACTGTCCTTTGTTTAACTCACAATCAAGACCTATTTTCATGTCATACTGAATATGGCAATAAAATTATGAATTTCACATTTTAACATGTCTTGTTATAAGAACTTCACAATAATAAACACTTCTTCTCTTCCACAAGTGGAAGCAAAATCCTCACAAGAGCTTGAAATGCCATTTAAAAACTCCCAAGTGTTTTGTTTCTTGCTCCGGAAACTTCAATAATTTCATTAAACATTGGCCCTATTAAAATATCACAGTTTTATCTTCACAAAACGAAGACTCATTTTTCCCACCTTCACAAAAAGAGAACTCAATGTTCCCACTCAAGGTGGGAAGATCAAGGCCAAATCAGTGGCCTTGATTTGCCCACTGTCTCATCTAACTCAGACAGTGGGCAAACCAAGCTCAGAAGATGTATCTTACTCTTCCGTCTCTTCCCCACAATGAGAGCACTGAACAATCCATGGCCATACGGGAAGCCCGCACTAGTGAGTTCTCATCCCATCTCACCTACGCTTCCCTGACTCTTTAACAAGCTCCCTTAGTTATAAACTAGAAATAAGCTCTGCATGGTAGCTTGTTGCAATGATTAGGTAAGGAAGGACTACGTTGGTGGAGGGGTTAATATATAAAAAGGGCTCAAAAATTGTTAGTAGCAAAATCATTACCATCATTAGTGTTTTGACTAAGTAGAGAAGTGATTTTGGAACAGTCCTTTAACCTCTCTTATCTCTTTTTCCTTATCTGTAAAGCCAGAGTTAAGACAAGATTCTCTCTAAAGTCATTGCTGCCTATAAAACTGATAAATGTGTGAAGAGCTTTATATTTTACAAAGCACTTTTGTGTACATTCGCTCATTCATTCTCTGCTATCCTTTGTGGACAGGTGGTGCAGTTTCCCATTTAAAGATTAGGAAATAGAGTCTAAAAATAACTAAGGAAACGGTCCAAAATAATTTACATCAATGGTTAGAAAAGTCAAGACTCAGACCCTGGCTTTCTGACACCAAATCCATGTTCTCTTCAGTGCCCGGTGCTAATTCTCTCCCCAAAGCTGCCTGCATTGATCCCGTGTTTCCCATTCCTAGTGCCACCATCACTCTTCAGACTCCTATTCGCTTATTTATTTACTTACTCATTCAACCAATATTTGTTGGGTTCCAGGAACTGAAACGTATCCTGAGAATACAATGGTGAGCAAAAAAGACATACTCCTTCCCCCATGGAGTCTACAGTCCAATAGAGGAGACAGTCGGATTGTCACGGAAATAAATGTTAGATTAAAACCATGGTAATTAGGTGCATGTAAGAGTCTGAAAACATATAATAATAAGATTTGGCCTAAATGAGAGAAGTCAGTGAATGCTTCCCTAAGAAAACGACTGTTGAGCGAGTCCCAAAGGATGAAGTGTGGTAAGAGGAGTCTGCCAGACAGAATGGACAACATATGCTAAGGCCCTGCGTTGGGAGGAAGCATGGCACATTCCAAAGACTCAGAGAAGACCATGGCAGGGAAAACTACAAGAGTGAGGAGAAAAGTGATTCAAAATTATGCTGGACAAGCAGACCAAGGCCAGGCCACATAAGGTCACAACAGGCTGTTTACCTTTACCTTAAGAGTGGTGAGAAGCAGAAGGATGCCATGATTAGATTTTAATTTTGCCAAGACTATTCCCGCTGTGGTGTCTCAAAGGTAGATGGGGCAGGGCAAGAGTGGATGTAAACGGACAGGTTGGGAGGCTGTTGCAGTGTCCAGGTGAGAGAAGACCAGAGAAGCTAGAGCGGTAGCAGAAATGGAGAGAAATTGGTGCATCCGAGAGGCTGATGATAGACTAAACCAACAGAGTATAATGGTGGACTAGATGTGGGCTTATTTTGACAGGTTCTCAACTGTTCTTCCTGCACGTACTCTTTCCAGTTTATGAGCCACTGCAAAACAACCCATCTTTCAATGGTTTTTCCTCCAGAGAATACTCATTGCCCATTTTCTATATGTGGTGTTTTTTTCTATTATCTAGAATTCCCTCTCCTCTTTTCTACATTTATGTACAAACTATATCCATCTTTCAATGCTCTGCTTAAGTCCGTCCTCATTCGTTAAAAAGTCATCAAATGTTTATTGAACATCTACTATATTCCAGGTATTGTTTTAGGTGATAGGGATACAGTGGTGAATAAAAAATATTCCCTGACCTCATGGAATTTGTGTTTTAGATCTCTTTGATCCCCTGTCTCTTTCCAACATGTACCAAACTTAGAGACCATATTGTACAAGTTGGTGTTGTCATTTTTTTTCTATTTGTCTCATAGTATTAATCTTGCCTCTCAGGTAAAATTAAACCTTCTTGAAAGCGGAGACAAATGTTTTTGCTGCCTCTCAAATTCTCTTCATCACCACCTGCAACATAATAAAAAATTAAATGACTCGAAAAGATTGGTTGTAATATAAAAACCTTATGTTTTTAGAATTGCAGACGAAGTGCTTTCACATTCATTATAGGATTAGGACATCTCTAAGTTATAAAGCACTTTTAAAAATGTGTTGTTGCTATTTTTAATGTTAATATTATTATTACTACTATTGGCTCACAATATCTGCTGACTAGACTGTAGGTCTCTTCTCAGTCCTGGTTCTGGTGGATTGTGAATAATAATTATTTCATAATTGAGAATCTACATGTAAGATAATATTTCTTTGTTAGAAAACCCAGTTCCCACCACTGAAGAAGAATGGACATCCGTTGATAGTAATCTAGAATAACAGACATCAAAGGTATATAAATCCTCATTTACTCCTCTGGCAGGCTACAAGGAGGCAAAGTTCCAAAGGAAAACCTCCCAATAGATGTTCCATCTCACCTTTCATGATAGCCTTTCTATTTTTGAAACTGTAATTTTTACTAGTTGGGAGCTTGTCCAACCCAGTTCCAAATACACTGTGATTTGATGCCCCGGACTCAGGAAGCTTTGTGATATCCTATCTGCAATGGTTAATCCATCCTCAGCTCCCTAACCTACAGAGAACGAGGACGAAGACAGTCACCTTTTATACAGATTTAACTTTGTGGAAGCCCACAGAATAACAGATTTGGAAAGAAAATGAAATGTAATTTGTTGACAAAGACATGTTTTTCGCCTCTAGAAACAAGCATTGAAATTCAGTGTGTTAATAAAGCCTTTACATTTTCTTCCATCACAACTAATATTTCCCAGTGACCTGACTTGATTGAGGGTTTTGCATGAATCTTAAGTGAGAACAGAACTGAAAAAGCTCTAGAAATACCAGACACCTACAGTTAGCACACTTCATATAAAATAACCGAGCAACATATGCCTTCAGTGGCATATTGCTTCATATTTTTCCAGAGAAATATTGGGAGTGATTATCAAGGATTTAAAAATCAACACAAAGAACCACATTAAAAACTATAAGGACCCCCAAAATCTATGAAAATTAATTTTAGAGGCACGTGTTTTAATAAAACCTATTGTGGCATGAGATTGAAAAGTCATTTAAATATAGTATTTTACATATGTAGTTTAACCATGTAAACTCACCTCCAGTTTGGCATTTAAATTACTCTCTGATTATGTAATCACCATGGCCACGTTTGGAGATGTCTGCTTTTGCCCTGTTCTCTGGGAATTTCTGCTGTTCTCCTTGGCTATAGGTGATTAGTCCAAAGGTGGACATTTGACTCCAGTTAGGCCAGCCAGATTCTCTACTGGGTATTTCAAGTTGAAACCAAGAGAACATTTATCTGTAAATGTAGGTACCTGGACATATAACATGTAGTTTCTTCATGTGACCTGAGAAAACAGAGAAACCCATGGGGAGGGAGGGAGGTTGGAGGAGAAGGAAAGAGAGAAAGAGGGAAAGAGGGAAAGATAAAGAAGGAGAGAAGAAGGAAGAGGGGGAGGAGAAGGAGGTGGCAGATGAATACACAGGAGCAGAAATGAGAAATGAAGAGATCTTTTTAAGTTTCTAGTTCCATTCCGGTCCTAGAGTCTGGCTGCGTTCCTACACTTTGGTTCCATGAGACATCTTGGAACTCATAACAAATTCTCTCCTTTTTGCATAATCAAGCTCAAGTTTGTTTCTGTTGCTTGCAACCAAAGAGCTCTATCCAAAACTCTCTTTAAAACAATCAAATGCAGCCTGGTCTAGAAAGCCATGCATTCATTTACTCCATAATCATTTGCCAAACCAGGCACTGAAAACACAACCATGAATTAGTCACAATATTTGACTCTAAAAAACTCATGGTTAGTTGGGAAGGCAGAGAAATATCTTTGAAAAAAATATACAGTGTACGTAAATATACAATGTAAGTGATAGATTCAGTGATGAAGAAATGTATAGTGAACAGTGGGGTAACAAAGGAAGGGGTGGTAAACTTGACCTGGAGAAATCAGGGAAGGCTTCTCAGAGAAGGTGATGTTGACAGGAAATGTTGAAAGATGTTTAGTGCAGACAAGGAGGTAAAGCTTATCCCGCAGAAGGAAGAGCCCACACAAACATGAGAGGGCTGAAACAGCCTGGTACGTTTAGGTGTCTGGTTCCATGAGGGACTAGTTGATGAGACGAGGTAGACTGATCACAAAGGGTGCGTGGATTCAACATGAAGAATGCTAAGCTCAGGGCACTCGTCTCTGAAGAGAATGAACTTAAACGTTTTGTTGCCCCCGCATTAGTGCTCTCACTTTCCTGAAGATAAGGAGATGGCACCTGCCTCACTTTTCAGATAAGAAAAGTAAGGCACTTGACAGATGACAGGACTCGCCCTTGAGATCATCCGGGAACTCTGGATTTAGAGCTCAAAATACAGTGACCCCTCTCTGTTCTCACTCATAGTTATGGAAAACCTCCAAAGAGGATGTACCTGAGAAAGTAACCCCAAAACTCTGGAGTCTGGGGAAGTAAGGAGCTAGAGGCTGAAAACTGGATTTCTTGAATATAGGTACAAAATTATATAAAATGACATCATGAAGAGTCCTTTTGGATGTTTCAGTAAGTGCTTTTCTGCTTTTTCAACATATCTGTGTTGGAAGGTTAATGAGAAAGAAAAACAGGAAAATATTTTGGGAGAAATAGTAAATATAATGAAGAGAACCCTAAAATATCATGGGGCTGAAACTCAGGAAGAAAGGAGTGAAGGACAAATTTAAAGACAACAGAAATGTAGACAATAATGAAAGCAAAGTTTAAAAAAAAAAAAAGGTAGATTGTGTATATTTGTTTAGGGGGAGCAAATATTGAATTTTGAAGGAAAAGTTATACTAGGATTAAATTAGATAGAATAATACCCAAAGCAAGATGTAAAAATAAAACTAACTTTCCTGGTTCAACTTTCCACTCAAAAGTTTTAGTGGAAAAAAATACTTTCAAGAGGTAAACAGAGCAGGTGAGACTAAGAGTTTCCATTCTTAACTATCCCAAAACAATTATTGATAATTGCCTGTCCTGAATTAAATTATTTCATCCTAGAGAACCAGATAGTCCAAGCTAGTCTTTCATTTGGAAGATTTAGTGAAGTTCAAACAAACTTTGCCACCACACAAAAGTTTAATAAAGTCAGAAGTCATGACTAGTACTTTCTCTGAGGATCTCTCAGGAGCTCTAATCCAACAGCTCTGGCAGGCTGGCCTTGGTGCCCGGCCTGCTGTCTTTTTATGTTGGTCCTTGGTTGCAAGATACCTCCAGCTGTTGAAGAACTTATTAACCCTTTCTCATTGGAACTGTGCAAGAGAAACAGAGCATCCCTCTGGGCCTGCTCAGCACTGGGTTAACTAAATCTCATCTCAGAAAGGTGTTCTGCATCCAGGAATGTTCAATATGATCCCCCAAACCCACCTAGCCAGGAGAGTTTCCTCTTCCTAAGGGCCTTCTCAAACCTTAATCTGCCTCTGAATCACCTGGGGATCTGGTTAAGCTACAGATCTGATCAGTAGGTCTAGGGTGGGGCCTGAGACTCTGCATTTCTAACAAGTGCTGTTGCTGTGGACCAGACTTTGCAGAGTGACGTCTTAGAGGGTTCCCAAAGACAAGCATCTGAGCAATTACATAAGAAACTGAAAACCTGCAGCAGGTGAGTCCAGAGCAGAAATGGCCATAAGATATAGAAACTTTTGTAAAGCTTTCACAGCTGCTGCAACAATATCCCCAAAACAGTGACTTTCACAAAGCACCAGCTGGAGGTTGAGATAATCACAGGACTTCAGACGTGGACTTTATTGCCAGGGAAGATAATCACACTAAAAAGGGGAAGAGAACCGGAGGCATTCAGATCTCTGTGCAAATATGACTTGCAATTTATTATCATGTGAAAAGCATAAGTGGCAGCAGCATTGCGATTTTTTTTCAGGATATAGAAAAATTGATAACGTCTGAGTAGAGCTATCTCCTGCCGGTGTCCTCTCCTGCTGCTGTCCCATCCTCTGCAGATCTGGAAGGCCTTTCTCATCTTCAACTATCAACGGGGTCATGTGTGATTACACAAGTTAGATAGAAAGATTACAAAAGGAGCGTGACGGGGCCATGGACCCTCTGTACCGCAAGAATAACGTTCGGAACAACAGACAATTATTATCCCAGAGGTAGTGTTGTATCTGGTGTCCCTCCATTCTTGTTTAGACAGGGGAAGGTCGCAGAAAGGGTGACAGAGAAGCAGGTTCAGGGGAGTGGCTGGGATGCCGAGGCCCAGGTCCTCTTGCCCTCACACGGAGCCTTCCGTCGGCTTCGGCACCCTGGATAGGTCCTCCTCACAAAAAAAGGTGTCGCAGCTCATATCATTAAGAGGCTTGGCTGTCTTCAGGCAGTCGCTCAGATTTTTTTGCCTTATTACCAATCTGCCTTTCTTAGCAAAGGTCATGAAATGGACAGGGGACGTCTCATCTTCCTTATAATCCACTGTTTGAAATATTTCAATTAAGCTTCAGATCAGGCCCCAGAACTGAGGCTGTTTTAACGAGGAGAAGTAATGACCTTCTGTTGCAGGTGGTTTCTGGCACACCATCAGTTTTAATTCTTCTTGATCTTTCTGCACCCTTTGATAGCCGGGATCAAGGGTTCTCTTTATATGCTTCAAGCGCACTGGAGGACTTTCAGGGACTCCACTGACATGGTTTTCATCCCTGCAGTCTTAGCTGAGCTGGTTGTCACCAGCAAGTTCTCCACGCTTGTTCAATTTATCAAAGATTAAAAGACAGCTGAAAAGATAGGGCCCATGTTCTAAACTGTGAGTGTCTGCATGTGTTCCCACAGCAAGTGAACATCAGGCAGATTCCTCGGAGACAGTAGGGTAACCCCTTTGATGCCTGCTCCCCAGGAGGAAGGAAGCCTCAGAGGACATGAGAGCAGCCGTGTGGGCATGGTGGGTTTAATGGGGTGCACACCAGGTGTGGGTGAATGTGAGTGCGTGTGTGCGCGCGCACGTGTGCGTGCAGGTGTGTCTGGAATCGAGACTTTTGAAAGCTGCACTGGTTTCACATGGGAGGGTCCTGGCACTTCTGAAATTTCATTTCCTTAACAAAGACACGGATATTTTAAGGAAAGTAATCCTTTTGAAAAGGATTTATCCCATTTCTCATCCTGGATATAAGACAGGAAGGACAGATAAAACACCTTCTTTCCTTCCAGTACTGAAGAATTTCACTCATTTTACTTATTCTTTAACAATTCTTGAGCCCTCCTGTGTGCCAAGCTCACTGTCGGGCTATCACTGAGGGGGTAGCCATGAATGACACAAATGGTCTCTGTCTCCAGGAGTGTATGGTCTGTTCTGAAAGACTTATATTCAAAAACAATTATGCAAATAATTGTTTACAGAAAAATGTGAATGCCGTGCAGGTTCCTATGGGCAAGTGTGTGAGAGGAGCCAGCCCAGCCTGAACAGTCACATTTTTGTGCATGTTCGGGGGGAAGAGCAAGGTTGTCAGCTGGCACTGTGGTGCTGAGGCAGGGCTTGGAAGAAAACTGAAGGCATCTTCACCAAGACCAGGATATTAGCAGGTGCTTGTGGGCCTGGATGTCAGCAACAAACACCCTCATGAACCTTCAACATTTATTCCAAGAAATCACAGTTAAATATCTGTGCACTTTTTAAAAAACCACTCTATTGAGGTAAAATTGACATGTAAAAGCCTGTACACAGTATATACAACTCAATGAGTTTGGGGATAAGTAGATACCTGTGAAATCATCACCACCATGAAGGCCGTAGATTCATCCATCACCTCCTAAAATTTCCTCCTGCTCCTATTACTAGTAGTAGTAGTAGTAGTAGTAGTAGTAACAGTAGTAGTAATAGTATTGTTCTTAGTATTTTGTCTGCGGGTGGCAAGAACACCTACCATAAGATCTACCCTCTTGGGACTTCCCTGGTGGTGCAGTGGTTAAGAATCCACCTGTCAATGCAGGGGACACGGGTTCGAGCCCTGGTCCGGGAAGATCCCACATGCCTCGGAGCAACAAAGCCCGTGCGCCACAACAACTGAGCCTGAATGCTACGACTGCTGAAGCCCGCACACCTAGAGGCCGTGCTCCACAGCAAAGAGTAGACCCTGCTCACCGCAACTAGCCCGCGCACAGCAACAAAGACCCAACACAGCCAAACATAAATAAATAAAATAAATACACTTATGAAAAAAAAAAAAACTAAAAAAAGAAAAAACAAAAGATCTACCCTCTTAGCAGTGTTCAGTCTACAATACAGTATTGCTAGCTATGGGTGTTATGCTGTATAGCAGGTCTCCAGCAATTACTGGTCTTGCGTAACTGAAACTTTGGACCCTTTGATTGTCACCTTCTTGTGGCTCCCATCCCCCAGCCCCTGATAACCACCGTCCTCTCTCTGCTTCTGTGAATTTGGCTATTTTAGTGTCCACCTCTAAGGGAGCTCATATACACTTCTGTGACCTGCAAGACGGGACAGCCTAGAGGCTAAATGCTCAGGCTTTGGATCCCGCCAGGACACTGGGAATGGATCATTTGAAAGAAATGGCTCCCCAGGCCTTTTCACTCCTTAAGCTGTTCTCACTTGCAACCAGCCTGTTTATCAGGAAGGGTATCAGAAAGTACTGTGTGCTTTACTGCCGTTAGACGGCACTGGCATCGAATTGAAAAAACCTTAAAAATGGCCATCAATCATTTGCTATACGTAGCAGTGATCTATATTGATACGGCTCCAGCTGCCACCTGAAATGGTTTGTCTTTCATTTTATCCTTTATATGAGGGTTATTACAGTGCATGCCACTTACAACAGACATGGTTATTATGGACAATTGGTTATAGTGGACAAAAACTGATTTCCCAAACCAAACATATTAAATCCAATACATTTTTCATAGGTTATAACCGACAGAAACCTTGGTTTCGGCTGACATTTTCCGGGGACTTTAATGACATTACTATAGGACTCCAAAGAGGGAAAGGAAGGATGGCAGGTATCAAAATGAGGCCAGGGATCACCAGAGGTTTCATTTCTGACATAATAATTATCCAGGGTGGGAAGCTATTTTGGAGTTAACCCCCAGAGTGCCCCTGCTCAGGTGGCCAGGTGTCCGTTAGCAATTTCTCTGCACACCACCACTCCAGCCACGGGCCTCCAGTCGCTGTGGGTGGGATAAAGCCCAGGAAATGCACAGCCTGCCCAACGCAGGCTGCCTTCTGGAAAACAACTGGGCCACAGCTAGTCATGTGTTATCCATGAAGGTCACTCAGCCAATGAGCACTTTTTTCTTAACATACTCAGGTCATCAGACTCCCTTAAAAGAGTATTTAGGGCTTCCCTGGTGGCGCAGTGGTTGAGAGTCCGCCTGCTGATGCAGGGGACACAGGTTCGTGCCCCGGTCCGGGAAGATCCCACATGCCGCGAAGCGGCTGGGCCCATGAGCCATGGACACTGAGCCTGCGCGTCCGGAGCCTGTGTTCAGCAATGGGAGAGGCCACAACAGTGAGAGGCCCGCGTACCGCAAAAAAAAAAAAAAAAAAAAAAAGAGTATTTAAAGAGTTCAGCAGTGGCAGAAAGGTAAACGTAATGGCCTTAAACTCTGTTTCTCCCTAAACCTAAGAGGAAGGTGCGTGGAAAACACCACCAGATTGTGCCATGCCACAGCTCAGCACACACTGGCAGTGAGCTCTCCTGTCTGAATCTTTGCTGGCTCCTCAGAGATTTGGGCTAAAGATGAGCAAAGTGTACTAGTTAGTTATCAGAACACAAGGTAACTCCCATTCTGCAATGCATCTGCTCACCTTTGACCCAAAGCCCACTCCTATGCCCTTTCTGCTCTCCCCCTGTACGAGGGAGAAAATGAGGTATAGCATTCATAGGTGGAATAGATAAAAATGACTTACACTTTGGTGCCTCAGAACGCAGACGCTTCAAGCAGCGTAAGCTTTGGAGTCAATCAAATTTGTGTTTGGATCTTTCCTCTCCCCCTTATTACCACGTCACCTTAAGCAAGTTTCTCAGCCTCACTGAGCCTCATTTCCTCTTCTGAAAATTGAGTGGTGATACCTATGTCACAGGATATGAGGCTACTCTGAAGTATCATACATGACGGCATCTAGAAAATTCTGGCACAGAGTTGGCCCACAGGAGTATTTGGTGCCCCTCTTCTGTCCTCTCCTAGCACCCTCCCTGCACTCCTCTAGTTTATCCTGTGCGGTCCCTTGTGTCCTTGTCTCTCTACCCACCCCCACTCTCACCACAGCTTCTGAAAGGACTAAGACCTTATTCATCTTGGTGTCCCTGGTGCCAGGGGCAGAGCAGTGCCTGTGAAAAATTTGTTGAATGAACATATGGATGTTAGTTTCCTTTCCCACTGAGGTTCCATCCCTCGGAGGTGGTTAAGATCTCTGATTCAGGGATTCTGTCTTTAGGGTTTTCCCTCCAGGACTTTGAACATGACATTTCTCCCCCTCCCCCGCAAAAAAAAAAAAAAAAAAAAAAAAAGTGACGGACTACCTCTCTGTTCTGAATTCTTCCTGTTGCTCTATTCTCCCTCTCCTGCTCCGCCTGGAGGAGACTGGCCATTGGTCTCCCCAGGAATTTCAGCCCTTTTCAAGTTTAAACTCCCTAGTTGTCCCTGTCTGGATCACCCTGGCCCTGCTCATCAGAAGTGAGGGGGAGGCCCTGTGAACACAGTGCAGCATCACAGAAAGAACGTGTACCAGGATGCAGAGCACCAGGCCCAATCCTGAGACCTGTGTCCTTAGTCCATTGACTTAAGTTCCTCAACTTCATTTCCTTATCTGTAAAATGCCCTGCTCTCCCTACTGAGTCTGTGGGATCCAGTAACACGTGGGAAACTACTTTGAAAGCTGCAGAACACTAGACAAGGACCTTTGCACAAAATTACACTTATCCTTTAAGGGTGTTATTTGAATCCTTCACCTCTCAAGTGACTCTTAGACCAAATGAGCTATCAAGATCATTCTTATAGGATTGAAATCTGCAGAGTGGAGTGCCAGTTCCTCATTACCAGAGCCTGGCACCTCTGCTTAGGCCCACCACCTGGGACCACATACGCAGACGGCCGTAGATATCACAAGTTCCATCTCAGAAAAGACATAGCCAGACACGCTCCTCTGACCATCCAGTTCTACCTCTTCTGCATCAACACATTCAACAAAAGGACTTCCTTAAATAATCTGCAGGAGGTTGGTGCTCCAGGGAAAGACATTACTTGGGCCATCGCTAGAGAGGTGCTGCTCTAACATCTCCCCCACCCTTACCCTTCCTCTTCTTCCCCCTTCTCCCACCCTCACCTCCAGAGCCCCTACCACTCACCACAGCTCTGAAAGTCAGCAGAGACAAGAAGTCATCAGTTGAAAATTATCATTTACCTCTCTTTCAACATCAGTTGTTAAACATGAAATTTAAACATTTCCTTAGGTCGGTCACTATTAAAATTTTTTCAGTTTGTGTGAGTTTTGCAAACACATTCCAAACAAATGTCAGTACTGAATCCTTAGATATATTCACTGGCCCTTCCTGCTTCTGTGGCTTTTCCCATGGGAAGCAGGAGAACAATTAAAAGTGAAGGAGGGCTCTGTTGACAGTTCTAGGTTCTAATCCCAGCTCTGCTCCTCACTTGCTGGGTAAACTTGGGCAAGTTACATACCTCTCTGTGCCTTGGTTTCCTCATCTGTAAAATGGGAATAATAATAATAATAACAGTACCCTCTTCAAAGGGCTGCTTTGATGATTAAAAGACTTAATCCATGTAAAACACTTAGCAAAGTGACTGGCACACACTAAATGCTTAATAAAAGTTAATTATTGTTATGATTTGCATTTGGGGAAAAATAATCATTCTTCATTGGGTCCTGGTGAAAATTAAATGAGTTGGATGCATATGAAGTGCTTACCATAGTTCCTGGCAAAAAGTAAGTGTTCAGTAAATGTAAGCCCCTGTCTGGAATGCCTTGCCCCCAACTCTGTCTATCAGAGTCCTCCTTAACCCATGACCCAACCTGAGCCCCACCCTCCCCTTCCATGAAGCCTTTCTTGATTAGCCCAGCAGCAAGAGAGCTTGCTTTCTCCTGACTTCACCATTCACACATGGAATTTATTATCCTCTGTCAAGTAACATAATATTTGTGCACACACCATCTCTCCAATCTAACTAGAAACTCAGAGAAGACTGGCTGTGGATTAAAATTATATGACCCTTGACCATCATAAGTCCTCGATAGATATGGGTGGATTTATTAAATAAATGAAAGAATGTTCTGATGAAACCGTGAATTTAGTAATTTAATGAAAAGATAATACTTAAAGGTGGAACTTTTTTGATTCATTTCTTTCGAGCCTCTGTCCATTTGGGTGGTCGTAATCTCTTTCCCCTTGGGCTGGATAGCATGAGGCATCTCAGCCTAAATCGTTTTTGAAGCAAGGCAGAGAACAAACAAGTTTAAGGGATCTGTCCTTCTTAGCTTAGGACGTGGAAGCTTTAGCACAAAAAGATTTATTTAGGGTGAGAGTAAAAGAAAAAATCAGAAAGTTCTTTCTTCTGGTGAATGAGGAGAAACTGACCATAGGTCTCAACGCTTGGGCTTATAAAAGTACTCCTTCAGCAAGTTAACTCTTCGTTTAGGGGGAAGCTAACTGTTCTGTTCTGTCTTCATTTGCAAGCTGCTCTTTGCTAGTGGGAGGGTGCGGGCTCACAGCTGGTTTGTGAATCAGTCAGAACCTTTGGTTTGGGGTGTGCCTCTTGCCAACCTGGCCCATTGAGGCCTTTCTTGGCCATGCCATGGGCAGCAGAAGGAAACCACCAAAGCTCAGATCAATTTAGTTCATGACAGTAATTCTGGTCCAAAGTTTGGGGGAGAATGGGCTTGAGTGAGGCTATCGGCTGAAACCAAGATTAGGATTATCCATGGATTTCACTTAGCCCCAATTATCTCTTATTTTTCCTTTCTCTCTCACACATACCTTCCCCTGCAGTTACTGTGGAAAACTGAGAATTTGTAGTCCATTTGTATCCTTTGGAACTGGATTACCTTGAGCATTTTCCAGGACAAACTGGTGGCCTTTCTGGGACCCCACCTGTCCAGATGGAACCTTCTAAGAAGGAAGCCCAGGAGATGGGATTCTGATCTAGGTTTTTTTTTTGAGGCACTTCTAAGATCTGCCCTCTAGGGAATTCCCTGTGCTTTGAGTTCAAAGAGATAATGTATTTACATTTGGTGTTTTTATTTTGTGTGAGCATCTTGTACACAGTAGCCGCTCACACATCACTCCTAAATGTTTGATGAATGAACAAATGATTGTTCCCCCTAAACAGATCAGTTACAAGTCTTTTCAAAACACAGGGGCTGTGTTCTGGTTCAATTATTAGTTATTCCCCTGCACTCAGACCGAGCTCAGCCCTCATAAAGCCTCATTTCATGAGTGGAACAAACAGGAGATGGGATTAATCACTCAGTTACAGCCCTCTCTGTCTAGTGCACCCAAGACCCACAGGGCCACCCAGTCTAGCTAAAACCCCTGTGCCCAAGGCCATCCTTCAACCACCTCCAAATGCTACTGTGCTGCCCTGGGACATAGGTGTCAGCTGCAGTGGGCAGAGGTGTAGGGAAACTGAGGCAGAGACGGAAACTTCCTTTGCTTTCCTCTTCCCTCTTAAGTATTGGACCATGTTGTCTCCCAACTAGCTGTTAACTGCTCCACCTTCTGCCAAAGGTCTGGCCCAGGAATTCAAGACCCGGACTTTCCCATGCAAATTCCCTGGGGCCTCAGCACAGACGCCTCCGCCCACCCAGGAGGCTGGAAAGGCAGTCATCGTTACTTAGTGAGACAGACCACCCTATTCAGTTTTGCCATTTGAAGGGCATGTGAATGAGCTGCCCTCATCCAGTTATATTTACTGACTTATTAACCCATTATTTAAGTGTTCCATAATTTAAAAACTTCCTTGCTTTGTAAGTGGTAAGAATTTCCAGTTAAAACACTCATTGTAATCCGAACACCCACTCTGTTCCTAATTAGCTCTGTAATTAAATTACCAATTAAAGAGAGCAGAAAAAACCCTTCATTGGATAAAGCAAAATGTCCTGAATTATGATATTGTATCCTCGATGAACAGAAGCAGAAATATATATACATACACACTCACACACAAGAAATTAAATATATATACCCATCTATAAATGTCATCTTTTCATAGACTTTTCTGTACCAGAGCTTCACACTCAGCTCCACGCCAAAGTTGTGACTCTTCTTGGTTTTTTTAAGAGGGTGGGTGGGAGAGAAGAGGGACGAAGCTAGACAACTTTATTGGTTTATACTTGCCTCGTGAAAATAATGATATTGATCAAATTTATAGGGCCTGATTCAAAAGGGAATTGTTCAAGCTACTTCCAAACGAGAGCAAAAAAAAAAAAAGTCACCTAAGATGTAATGCTATCATCTAAAGGGCTAACTTTTGCTACCTAGTAACCCTGCTTTCTCTCACCCAAAGGCAGTTAGGATGGTCTATAAGATACAGGAGTGATTTAGAGGAGTCCCTAGATATTACGCCTTAGTGGGGACCTAGGGTTGGGCTCTATAAAGCTTCATGTGCCTTTCATATTTTCCTAATGCATAACATAAGAGAGGGAATAAAAACAACTATGAACAGGAAGGAAAGAAACTTTCTCCTTTTTTTTTTTTCTGTATTTACATTTTACAAAGTTTACTATTTTTCCCCGAGGGTGCAGAATCACTAGTGTGTTAATTAAGTTCACAACTGCACACACCAAGTCAGGAAATACCAAAAAAAAAAAAAAAAAAAGGCTTCTTGCAGCAAAACTGAGTTGGTGCTCGGGTTGCCCATGGCATATAATGAAGTTAGACACTGCCCTACTGTTCAAGCGTTCCAGATTCTGAATGTGCCAAATACACCACTTCTTCATTATTGGGGAGTTTAATTCATTTGCCCGCCTCTCGAAGCCTCCCTCTACCCACTGCCTCTGCCAGGTTACCCTGCATATCTGTGCATTTTGGTGCACTATTTTTTTAAGTCTTGAAGCTACATTTTGTGTTGTATTCTTCAATCGGGGAGAAAGGAATTTAGCACAAACATTCCAAAGGAAATTCTAGTAGGGCGATGAAACTTAGTGTGGAAATTTTTATCTCAAAGGGGACATGGGTTTCGGAAAGTTCTTATTAAGCAGCAATTTTCCAGGGACTAAAACTGAACTCTTGTCGCTGCTACTGTAAGCATAATAAGAGCCATATTTGTAAATATCCTTTGTATATCTATTCATTTATAATTTTGAACGAGTGCTAGAAATTGAATCTGACACTTGCTACTTTAAGGTTGGTGCATAACAGATCACAAACACAAATGATTGTCCTTCCTCCCTTTAAAAAACAAAAACCAAAACAAAGCACCTTCCTGGTATGTCCTGGCATTTTCCTGATGAAAACTCTAAAAAGCCCAGAAGAGGATATGGAAGAACCACGCCTCTGTGGTTTGTAGCTGAAACTCAGACACAATTTCTAGTGGCCGGCACTTTCCTCCTCTCAGTTCTCAGAAGTGATGGCGGATTGTGACTTCCATTTTACAAATGAGGAACCTTCAACTATCAGTGGCTTCCATAAACAGTCACAGAAAATGATGTGCTGTCAGGCCATGCCAGAAGATAAGAGCAAAATCAAGATCTAAACCCTTAAACTTGATCATCTTGACTCTGAGAAACTCATTAAAGCCATTCGGGCAGAGTTTGCTCAAGTTTTAGAAAGTCAGCCTCTCGTCACATCGGAGAGATGGTACATCTCCCAGAGCATGTGATGTTCTGTTTTTGGCTGAGAAAGCTGTCCCCTATATCACACAGCTCTGCAGCAGGACCTTTTTCTACTAAACACGCTCGCTTCCCACATGAGCTGCCATATGTCTTAGCCTTCATAAGAAGTTGGGTGTGAATCCATTTTTATTTTAGCAAGGACTCTGATTCTGTTCGTCATTAATCTTCCCCCTTTGTCTCATCCCTCATCTCCTGCCAAATGACTTTTCAAGTACTCACTGAACTTATTTTAAAGGACAAAGCCTTCGTATACTCCCTCTGTGAAGAGATGCCATGAGAAATGGAGAAAATGGCTGGAGGACTTTTTTTGGTTAGTGAAGGATTTGTGGACAGGCTTTCACGTTTTAGAAAATGCCTTTCACTAAAGGGAATCCATTAAAGAAATGCAGGGAAGTTTACTCCTGTGTTCTCTAAGTGGACATACATACTTAGATTCTCAAACTTTAGCACGCTTATAGAATCTTGGGCAATGTGTTCAAAATGCAAAACGCTGGACCCCATTCCTCTCTGGTCCAGTAATTCCCAGGGCCCAGGAACCTATATTTTTGAAAACTCTCCAGGTAACCCTGACGCAGGTGGTCCCTGGACCACACCTTGGAAAACACTGACCCAGTGGATGTTTACCCACATCTCAAAGATAATTTGCAGCCTTGTCTCAGGCAGGGCCTGGCTTCAGGATATTGGAATGTTAAGAGGTCAGGGCCGAAGGGCTTGGGCTGAGACAAGGGGGCCTGAGATGTCAAAGGTCACCAGTCCACTTCTTTTCTGAGTCTAACAAGTAACTTAGGTTTTCTTGTTTCCTGAGTTCCAAACTCACCCATTAGCAAAATAAAGAGTGGCCTGTTCAAATTCTTTCTGTGAATCCTTCTCTGGGTTCCTTAGAGCAAAAGGCCTGTGTTCTCCCAGGAGTTGGCGTTGCTCTTTGTATAGCCGTGTTTTCTTCTTCCCCTCAACTGTCAGGACTCAGCCTATACAAAGCAGTTTTCGTGTTCTAAATCACATTTTTCATGTGTACCATAACTAAACTGGACTTGAAAATCAAAATGGGAAGCACAACATGTGATCTGAATGCAATTTTTTCCAACAACTGGATCTCTTAATATTTAGTTTTCCTTAAGTTTTCTCTTAATGACCTAAGACACGGATCCACAAGGATTACACTCTTTCTGCCCCACTCAATTCACACAACGTAGAATTCATGTAACCTGGCTTGAATTTTTTCATATAAATAATTAATTCTACATTTAAAAACACGTTAAGATGTTTTATTTCTTAATCAGCTAATTTGACTGGGAAACAAAGATGCCTTTTATACACATTTTCTTTGAGTCGTGTTACCGTAGTAAAAGTTCCCCACAAGATTTGGCCTTCGCTCACGAGTTTCGCGGCTGCCAATTAGTTTCCAGAGTTGCTATTTTACAAAAATGCTTCTCACTTTTAAAAAATGTAATTGAATGTCTGTTCATCACAGAGTTTCTTGTGTTCAAGCCCAAGGTGTTAAACATTTTTCAGGTTGACTTGGGTCAGCTTTGAAAGATTTCAGACAGTGAAACTTGAGAAGGGACCGTATGCTATAGCGCGTCCCTCACATTCTGTGAAGTATTAAGTGGATATTTAAATGGACTTGTTGCACCGCAAGACTGCCTTAAAGTGAGCCATATAGTTTACAAGACCATTAATTAAAGGAGAGGATTGCATGGGATGCACATGTATTTTCATAATCACTCACATTGGCCCACAGTAGCCCTTTAATTTTCAGACTAATTAAAGTAAGCGGCTGAACTGCAAATGGTGGTGGGCTGTGTCCCTTCACGGACGCTGACACTGATAGACGCAGAATGGCACATTTCTCTTTCTTAAAGGAAGGAAAAAGAGAGGGAGAAGAAAGAATTCGCCTGAGCGGACCTGACTCCATTCCATTCATGGCTCCCTATTTGTTCCATTCCTGGATCAAGTTTTTCATTTAGCAAGGCTGCATTTTGGGGGAGTTTTCCACCCCATCTGTTTGGGGCCAGAGTGGACCCCACCTGCTGGTGCCATTGATTTTTGAATTAACTGGGCTTTATTTCAGCACAATAGAGTGATTGTTGAGCTGCTTTTAAGCACTAGGATTCTTGGAATCTGATGGGCAAAAAAATAAATCAGAGTGCAACGTGCAGCCCTCTCGGCTGCTAATTGCATTTGACCCATTATCCTCCTCGGCCCTGGTTCAGACCCTGATACAGCTGACTTGGAGTTTGAAATGGAAATGGAAGGGCTGCTTTTGCAGGTCATCACACTGCAGAAGGTCCCTTCCTGGAACACCCTCCGAGGCCTGGAAAAGAGAAGAAACAGATACGAGCAATTATCCCTGGATTGTGCCATTGCTGGCCTTGGGGGCCGGCGGACACCACAGCACCACCGGGGTGTGGAGTGGGGACTGAGCAGCCCTGCAGGTGTGAGAGGTGCCAACCACCCATGTGTTCACCACCCTTACGGAGATGGGGCTGAGGGGAACCTCCTCTCCTGCCCCCCATACCCCAGCCTCAAAAAGCACGTCACGGGCTTCCCTGGTGGCGCAGTGGTTGAGAGTCCGCCTGCCGATGCAGGGGACACGGGTTCGTGCCCCGGTCTGGGAAGATCCCACGTGCCGCGGAGCGGCTGGGCCCGTGAGCCATGGCCGCTGAGCCTGCGCGTCCGGAGCCTGTGCTCCGCAACGGGAGAGGCCACAGCAGTGAGAGGCCCGCGTACCGCAAAGAAAAAAAGGGAAAAAAAAAGCACGTCGCATTGGCTTAGAGTTAGCCATTCTCTTCCTGCCTCTCCAGCTTCATCCTCGCCATGGTGGCTATGCCTTGCCACCCAGCAAGCCTCTTTGAAAAGAGCACGGGGTTCATAAAGCTCTTCTCTTTACAAAGAAAAGCTCCTCCGTTCCAGAGAAGCTCATCCAAAAGCAATAGCTCACACCGCTCAGCAGCCTGGGTCTAACTCAGGATGTGAGTGTTCAACCTTTGCTCCTCTCCCCTGGAGGCACAGCTCTCTCCCTGAGAGGCAGCAATCCTGAGTTGATTCAACAGTGACTTTCCAGGCCCTGGGAAGGGAGAGGAGTGGGGAGCACCGTAGGGAAAAGGGTGATTCCCAAGTCGCGAGGGGTGTTGGGAGCTCAGAGGAAATTACAGCTGGGACGAGGAAGTGGATCCAATCCCCAGCTCTCCAGGCTGGAAGGAAAACTGGCCCTGGAAAGGCAGGGGATGCAGGGCCTAGGGAGCAGGGCCACTGACATCAGAGCCACCTGTGCAGGACCGGCCCCAGCGTTGGCGTCTGCAGTAGCCCTGGGAGCTGCAGCCAGGCAGCAGTCTAGAAACGGGTTTCCTTCAATGTGACGGCCATGTGCAAATCCCAGCTTTGCTACTTACTTACTGTGTGAGCTTGGCCAAGTGACACCACCCTTCTGCCTCAGTTTACCAAATGCTCAAACAGAGGCAGTATTAATAGCAGTAATAATTCCCCATAATAGTGTTGTGAGGAGTTCAGAGCGAAAGCTGGTGCAGAGGAAGTGTTTGGTAAGTTCCAAGTAGTGTGATCATTAGAACCAAGGTCGAGCCTTACCTTGTTTGCTGAGGGAAGGTCAGGGGAGCACAGAGGTTCAATCTGCAGGGTCAAGGCAGCACCCTTCTAGGGAGCCTGGCTTCCGGCAGGCTGAGCTCCTGGCTTGAGGGAGCTCTCGACCCGGTGGAGGGGACGGACGAGGCAGC
Source organism: Aethalodelphis obliquidens (assembly GCF_003676395.1). Lineage (NCBI taxonomy): Eukaryota > Metazoa > Chordata > Mammalia > Artiodactyla > Delphinidae > Aethalodelphis > Aethalodelphis obliquidens. The sequence continues at coordinate 23,393,376 of NW_020837957.1, read as the reverse complement.
TGCACCTGTAAGAGAGCACTGCGCGTTACACCCTCAAAGGCCCATCGTCCTTCTCTCTGTTCCTCCACGCAGAGCTCTCTGCTCTGTGCATCGCCCGCTCTGTGCCAAGGCGACAGAGCCACAGAGCATCCAGGGCAGGCTGGGGAGGGTGCCCTGTCCACCACTGAGTTTGACCTCTCCCCAGAGATTGAGAGTCCAACCTAATCTTGTTATTTGCTGGATTTGACCCCGGTTATTTTTCTCGGTGGGAAATCAGAAGATGATAATTTTGTGAGACTTTAATCATAGCTCCCACATGTATTAAAAGGCACGTATTCAATAAAAGCCCCTGACTTTAGAAGTACTGCAAGAATCATCCCACCCATGTTCTCGGCTCAGAGATGGAGAGATGTACTGTGTTTGGGGCCAGGTCTACACTGCACCTGGATCCCTATATTGCCAGTAAATAGAAACACATGGAGTTATTAATTAGCATTTATGAGCTCATTAGTATTCATAAGTAATGTCAACACAAGATGATGAACTAAGCTGGATTGTTTGGGAAAGGGAGATGAGGGAGAAAACTTCTCCCTCCACTTGGATTCATATAAATGTTACTTCCCTGGAATCGATCCCCACCTAGGAGTCAGCAGAAATAAACACAAAATACACAGGGCAAGACAGTAAATTCCCTGTATATGAGGGTGGCCTTTTAAGAGTTTCTGGTTCCTATTACTAATCTACTTCATATTGAATGGATTTGAGACTCAGTTTAAAGAAAACATACAGTAGCAACATTGCCATCCAGGGTGGCCATATGGGATTCTTTTTCATGAACTTTTCAAGGTGAAAGGAAACTCAGAGATCATTGCAACATCAGGTAAAGAAACCCAGGTCCTAAAATTGGTAGCAGAACTGGGTCTGGACACTCCACATCTCTACCTCTTTTTCTATAATTCAAAAATGGATAAAACTGGTCTGTCAGATTTGGCGCTAAAAAAAATCCATCTGGGTGCAATGTCATCACTATGTTTAAACTGTCCTTCTCTCCACCCAGAAGGCATGCTTCTTTCATTCTAATGTCTTTTGGGAACCAAGAAGCACTCACGTTCCCTTTCAGTCAATCTTTCAGCCCAGTCAACAAGCGTCAATGGTAGCTGATGTCTTTGGTCCCTTCTGGGCAAGGCAACCAAGTGAATCACTGTGGGAAACACCCGGCTTCTATTAGAAACAGGATGGAAATTATACTGGGATTAAAGGGTCCAATTTACTAGGGACTGAAAGGGGACTGAAAGGGGCTTTTACAGGGGAGAGAGTAGCAATTGGGTGAAGGAGGGAACAGAGACATGGTTGGAAACCTAGAGACCCCTAGAGGACTTTCAACTAACTCTCAGTTCTTCCAGCCATTTGGAACTTTGACCATTTTTATGCAGATCTACAACACTTGAATTAAATCTAACAGTAGATTTAATAGGTTAAGAAGAAACCACTTTGTAAAGTTTCTCCCATATTCAATTCATACCAGGTGTTTTGCTCACAAAAAGCTACTCACAAGAGAATGGTTTTGGTTGCAGCCTCACGATTTACTGTCGTCTTATCCAATATTAGCTATATCAAAGTGCTATCTAATTTCTAAAGGGTACTCGTACTTCTCAGTTATGATGCCTGATTTCAAACTTGATTTTCCAAAGCAGACCGTCTAAGCCTCTGTGTGCAGTGTGTAGGTTGACACCTTGGGCTATGTTGGAACAAATTTGGTGTTAGATCTATGCGGACTAGATGGGAAATGAGGGAAGACCAAGTACTGACCCAGGATACAAACTGTTCCGTTAGTAGAGGTTTTATGGATCCCTAATTTGGAACAGCTGGTCCAAGTGGGACATCCTAGTGACATAATTTTTCAATAATACCACATTTTTGCAAACAAGTAGTTTTTCATGCTGGTAGACTGGCTGTATTTCTTAAACTCATTGTTGATTATTCCAATCCATCATTCTGTATGGTTATTAGTGAATAAAACCACCAAGAAGCCAAAGGTGACCTCTACCTCATATTTGAGTTCACCTGCATAGAACGCTGGATTCTACCTGGAATTCAGTGTGGACTTTTAACTTGGTCAGGAGCTTGTTGCCAAAGTAATTTACCTGTCTTCTTGTTTCCTAATCCATGATGGTCTTTCTTGACTTTTTTCCTTCTTGGCTTCTCAGTTCGTTACTGGATATAATATTATCTGATTATTAGAGTTCATCACCTTCTTTAAGCTCCCATGGGATGCTGAAATCTTGGGTTTTGTGACTAGGATTGGGTTGCAGCCTCATGTGAGTTCTCTGTCTTCAGAATGATCATCAGTGAGTTTTACTGACTCAGCAAAGTAGCCCACACCAAGGCCTTTCCAAGCACCAACAATGTGAGGAGCTGCTGGACAGTTATCTCAAAGTACCAATGTTCTCCTGGAGCTCTGGACCTGTAATCAATCACTGACTTCCCCTGCCATGCCTTTGGGCATTGCTGTTTGAAATAAGTTAGAGAAAATGGGGCAGCTTCCAGCAATCTAGAACAGCTGAAAAGGCGTCAGCAACTTCACTGCTACAGACCCTACCAACGGAAAGTGATCTCAAGGAGGTCTTCTTAAAAGCCACTTTGAAAAGATAGGTTCCAATCTTCATAGCAGCATTATTTACAATTGCCAAGATATGGAAGCAACCTAAATGTCAATCAACAGATGACTGGATAAAGAAGATGTGGTATGCATAAGTATATGTATATGTATGTATATGTGGTACGTGTATATATACATACCACATATGTATACATACCACATACGTATATGTATATGTATGTATATGTGGTATGCATATATATGTGGTATGTATATATGTGTGTGTGTATATATATCTCCAGTCATCTGTTGATGGACACATATATACACAACGTAATACTACTTAACCATAAAAAAAAATGAAATTTTGCCATTTGCAGCAACATGGATGGACTTGGAGGGCATTATTCTAAGTGAGATAAGGCAGACAAAGACAAATACCATATGATATCACTTATATGTGGAATCTAAAAAAATATAACAAACTAATGAACATAAAAAAGAAGCAGACACAGATATAGAGAACAAACTAGTAGTTGCCACGGGAGAGAGGATGGAGGAGGGGCTATAAAGGGTAAGAGATTAAAAGGTACAAGCTATTAGGTATAAAATAAGCTACAAGGATATAGTGTACAATTCAGGGACTATAGCCAATATTTTATAATAACTATAAATGGAGTATAATCTTTAAAAATTGTGAGTCACTCTATTGTACACCTGTTAACTTATATAGTACTGTACAGAAACAATACTTCTATAAAAATAAAAATAAATTTTAAAAAATAAAAGCCAGATTCACTAGTATCTGCCCAAACTGAAATCGGCTGTCAGAATAAAACGCTTTTGTAAGGTGTCATACACCGTGACCAAAAGACACTCAGGCAGCTGCATTTCGGGGCAGCTGCAAGCAGGACACTGAAGAGAAAAGACTGAAGGATGCAGTAGAACCCCATCCTCCACTGAGACCCTGTCAATGACTCCATATCATTCACAGGATAAAGTTTATGTTGCTCAGCATGGAATATAAGAGCTTCCATTACCTGACCGCTGCTTTCCCTGACCTTGTTCTCTGGTGCTCCAGCAACCTCCAGCCAAGCTATTTTTCATCTTTGCTCTGCCCGAAGTATTCTCCTACTGCACCCTGACATTCTTTCTCTTATTTTATAAGACTAAGCTCAAGCATCAGCTCCTCCTGGAAACTTTGCATTACTGTCCTTCCTCTCTGATCACCAAATTGGGTAAGACATTTTTCCTCTATGCTCATCTGTACCACTCCAGTTACTGTAGTATTTATAATAGTTTGGTTACGTATCTTTTTCCTCCACTTGACTGTGAGTGTCTTAAGGGCAAGAGCTATGTCTTATTTTTCTTATTCATTTTCTTATCCCCTATATGAAGAACAAAGCTGAAGTAGAAATGTAATAAATGTTCAGTGGATGAATAATAGACTTTGAATAATATGAAAAGGCTATGAAGAGATGGTAAATACCATCCAAAAGCCCAACCTGGTGAATAAGAAATGGAAGCACTAATTTTGAGCTAAACACTCAGGCAGCCTGAGAGACAAAGAAACTGAGCCCTTAAGAGTAGCAGTATCTACCCCACCAGCCCAGCCCCTACTACTGTAGCTGGAGCAAACTACATCTGCAGTCAGATTCAAGATTGTAACTGATATTATTATCTCCCTCTTTTAATGACCATTTTAGATTCCCTTTATCCTCAGGTAGCATCTCTACCAGTCTGGATGGCTTACCTGGTGAGTGACCCAGACCCTCATCCTTGAAGGATCTTCTCTTCTCAGGCCATGTCCATTTATCAACAAAATTGGGTAAGCGAATACCTAAAGATGCCCGAGTGGTTCACCTGGGTTGTAAACATAGGTCCCCCTGCCCCCGTTGTGTAAGTACAGCCCTACCTCTTCTTGGTCAGGGTCAAATCCTGCCCTGAGATGGTGGTCTCTTGCACATGAAATCCAAAGTGCCCAGCCCGTAGCCATAGCTTAGAGTTCAATGGGACTCTTACTGTGTCCCCTGATGTAAGCATTCTCCGTTTGGAAACCAAGATGTCTAACCCTGCAGAGCCCAGAGCTGTGGGGAAAAGGGAAGTACAAATTCCCCAAGTGGTTTATTGGGAGTAATGGAAAGCAGAGCCACACCTACTTTCACCCCTTGGTTCCTGGACACATGTGTTCTTCCTTCTGGGGCACAACTCTATATGATGGTCGCTGATTTAGAGTGTACACTGCATCCTAGAGGATAGCGCCTGATCCTCACAGATACCATCCCCAAGCTGGTGCTACAGCTTCACCTTCAACAGGCCATTCAATAACTCCAGGAGACCAGCTTCTTCTGGGTGGCGCTCTATGAGACAGGATGAGTAGATGCCATGGTTCTGTGCCCTCTGGTGCACCTCCCTTGCCATAAAGTGTGTTGCTTGGTGTGACCTGATGTGATGTGGGATCCCTGTCAATGGATCAAATACTCTAAGCTCTCAGATGCAGATGGTGGTGCAAGCTGAGGCTCTGCAGGCAGTACAGGCAAACCCTGGGATATCACTTTCTCAAGTCAAAATAAATTGCTGCCCCTTCTAACAATGTAGCTAACTTACCACCCAGTGGCTGGTTGGTGATCTCCAAGGATAATGCCATATTGGGAATCATTCCCTATTACTGACAGATTGGACTTTTGGGAGCACCAATAGCTATATTAATTTGGTGAGTGGGAGCTGTGCTGTAGACACATGCATAGCCTCCAACCCTACCGCCATGGCTACTCCATTTATGCATCCACTGTGCCAGCCCTGGGGTGATCGATGGCAATGGTTGGCTGATGTCAGCTTGCCTAGACATTTTATCTTCTCTGTTAGATGCTCTCTGGTGGATGTTAACCTGTTATACAAAAATCGTCATATTTCCTGCCCATTCCCACAGGAATGCCTCTTCCCAGACTTCCCTGTCTTCCAATCTTTTTCCTTCCAGCTCTTGATCATTCAGCCAAGCCATGTGCCATTTTGCACAAGAGTTTATCTACATTCTCTTTCCCCACATAGTGGATAAGCAGGTACAACATTTGAAACTACACTCATAGGGAGAATTTCCACTGATCAGTCACTTCAAGGTCACCCCTGAGTAGGGATTTAGTATAGCAGCAGTCCATTTTTAGCTTGCAGCCATGTACCAGGACGACACATTCATGAACCAAGCTCAGCTTCTTACATTCTCCATCAACTGGTCATAAGGGACCCTATGCAGCCACAGGTGTGCACTGAGGGAGAGGCAGTGCAATGGTGGCAGATGATGACATGGGGTCTGGGCCACCTGATCATGCAGTGTACCTGGCTCTGCTCATGTTCAATCCTAAATGTACCCTTTCCATCTTGCAATGGATTACCTCTGGTCTCACCCACCCAACCTTATGACTTGTTGGGTCTAACAGAAAATAGATCATAATGGACAGTTCTAGCCTCATAATCATTTGATAACTAATATGCAGGGTCCCAGGGCATACCAGGAGCTGCTCTTCAAAATGTGTATAGTCTATCCTCTGAGACCTGCCAGTGAACACAATTATTTTGGTGACATTTCTGACCTTATGTGATGTTTCCGCTTTGTCATGCCCATTTCTCTGGGCCTTTTCATCCTTTCTCCCACTGATTATCATGATAACTCATTTCTACTTCACTTTATGTAGACTATTACTTTCTTCAGGTGTCTGAGAGCCATCTTAACAGAATGTTAGCAGCATCCCAGGATCCTTGCCAGATGCCCTATATCCCAAGAGAGTGCTCCAATATTGATAGGTGCTCCCTTATATAACTTTATATTCCACCCACCTTGATTCAGTACTCCCAGAACACAGTCCCTTAAGTAGTGTCCAGAATCCTGGCAGCATCGTTGGCTAGACCCTGCAGTTCCTCCAAATATAGGACCTTTCTTCCCCTAGCAAGCTCAGTACTTCTTCCCCAGCTGGCAGTGTTGTGATTTCCCCTATTAATTAGTCTGGCTGCGAAGAGAGGGGACGTGGGGGCAGATCTTCAAGAGAGGGAGACACATTTGTCTTGCAAGGCAGAGGCCTATGCATCTTCTTCAAGCAAGAGAGGAGCAGTATTAGCCTTTAACAGAGAAGAATGGGCCCCTTCTGTGGGCCTGGAAGGTTCAGGGGAATCTGGAGACTTGAGATGCTCCAGTGCATCAACTCAGATGTCACTATCTCTTATCTCAAGGTCCTTTTCTTTCCCAATCAGAGCTCTGGCCTCGCATAGCACACCTGCCTAGATGAGCATTCAACCTTCCCTGGAACTCCGCTAATCTTATATCTTCAACTTTTTCTGCCCTCTAACTACAGGAGATGAGGCTCGCTTTATAGCCAATCAGTGAATTCTTCTGGTTTTCACACAGAGCCTTTAACTGCTAATTAATAACTCTTTTTTTCCAAAGCATTGATTGCACACAGCAATAGCTATCCAACGCCATTGTTCTTATAATTAATATTTCCCTGTATTTCTCAAATGGCTGATACATTCTCCCACTAGTGCATCTCCTTCCACGAGCACACCAACCCAGGACCTCTGCTACCTTGTCCCAGGATGTATCACTGTCCCACCTACCCCCACAAATGGAATCCTCATTAGCGGTGGCCAGCAGGTGGTCAAGCTTCAGAATCCCATCTTAGCATCACCTTTCTTGGACCATTCCTGGTACCAACTGTTTAGGTTGGGTTCCCTGAGAATCAGACTTTGAATCAGAGATTTGTGTACAGGAAGTTTATTAGTGCGTACTCTTGGGAATCACCATTTGCAAACGAGAAAGCAAAGGGAAGGAAATGGGATTGGGCCAAGGGAGAAGTCAAGCTATGATGCAGTCACAGCAAAGGCCTCAGCCAACCTCAGAGCTCTGAAGCTGGTTTGCACTTAGGAGTTGTCCCAAGTTGGGGTGAGATGGACACAACTTCATATCCCTTAAAACCAGTGTTCGAATGCAGGCTACCCCAGCAAAGGAGTGTGACACTGAGTGAAGAGACTTGCTTACGCAAAGGCAATTAGCAGAGGGCTGACAGGTGAGGGCTATTATCCAGCAGCACTCCTACCAACTGGAGGGGTAAGTCTATAAATTCCATGAGGGATCTGGGTGGTACGGTGTAGTGACTACCACAGAACCCAGCTCTACCTCTTATGAACTGTATGATCTTGGGTAAGTCAGTCATGCTCTCTGGGCCTTTGTTTCCTGATCTGTAAAATGGAAATAACAATCATGCCTACCTTGCAAGGTTGTCATGAAGATTAAATGAAATACTAATGTAATGTACTTTAATACAGAGCCTGGTACCTCATAAATACTGTAGCTTCTTGTAGCTACAAGAAGCTTTGGGTTTATATGGGACACTAAGACTAAACTACAGGATAGAACAGGAAGAGTTGCTAGATTGTGGGCAATAGAAGTTTAGAAGAGGTGAAGATCAAGGAAACAAAAAAGAACAATTTCAGAGAGGATCTGGTCAATAGACACATGAAGTTTAGAAAGGTGCCACAGGAGGAGACAACTTCCAGATAAGATGTGACCAAGAGCAGAGGCCCAAGAAACCAACATGGCACTGGCAGGATGATGAGGAAGCCAGCCAGGCTCTTGCAGTTCTTCCTGCCCAGGGTGGATTGGAAGCAGGTGGGTTATGAAAGCTTAGAGATTCAGGCAGAAACATTTGCTCTGGAGACCCCAACAGATCATAGTACAGTTGGGCTCGGTAGTTGTGTAAGGAGCATCCCTGAGGAATGAAACATCTTGGCAGGAGAGGGAGAGGGAGAAGGATGGAGGCCGGGAGGAGAGAGGGACGAGGAGAGAAAGACACAAAGGAGAGAGACTTGTGGAGGAGAGAGAAGGCTGAGAACAAATTAGAATCAAAAGCCAATCCCGAGAGTGAAAGAGAAAACCAGAAATGAAGAAGAAATGTAGACTAGAGCTTTAAGAAAAGATGGTCTTTTAGAAGCTCCAATCCAAAGAGTTAGAGTATTGCAGAAAATAATAATAATTCAAAGCTAGGTCAACTGTGCTCCTTCCTTGGGAAACAATACAGATATACTTATTAAGAAGCCCAGTATTTTGTTATATTATAAATAGCTCTGAATTAATGTCCCTTCCCCAAATGCCTACTTTTCCAACAGGTGCAATATGACACCATCTGCCCAACGAAAGAATCTGAATGTCACTAACTTCATAGGAAAATATAATTGGCTGTTTAAGACCCTAGTTTATTATGATGATATTTAATAATTTGTACTTACATAGCATGTAGGGGCATAAAATGAGTTATAAACGCTAACTCTCTAGCTCACAGTAGAAAGACAAGAAACATGGCACTCCCCTTTCAACAGATCCATTCATTCAACAAACTTTTATCGGGCTCCTACATGCCAGGCATTGTAATGATGCAGAAATTTGGCTACGTGGAGTTGGATTCATGCTCTCTGAGTGCCTGCCCCACCACACCCCCTCAGCAGAAATAAGAGCCTCCCAAGAGCTCTCATGGTTTATCCTCTCTGAAGTCTTAGGGCCCAGCACTGCACCTGGAAAGAGGGAGATCTTCCATAAATGTGTGCAGGTTTCTTAAAAATTGAATACCCAGAATTAGCTATAAGTCTAAGCTGTTATTAAAAACATAAACCCAGAAACTCGACTTCTGAGCCATTACTAACCACTGGACCTTTACTTCCTGTAGAAGCCCCCGTCTAGTGCTCTGTCTGTTCATTTAGACGGGAAAACTTCACTCATCCGCTGAACACTGTGAATTTTCACAATCCTTTACATTTACTGGGGACAAGGTCAAGGCTAAGGCTGGGCCCCATACTAACATTTGCCTTTTTCTTAAAGTTTTTGGTTTCTATGCAGATTTTCATATTGAGCAGAAAAATAGAATTCTACCTCTAGAGATCACTCAAGTCAATATTCTCTTGTTAGTCTGGGTTGGGTGTGGGATTTGGCAGTTCTGATTAATAACAAGGTCCGGACAGCTATCAAATGGCCAGCAGAAAACAGAAATAAATCGGACACTGGGCTTCTCTCTGACTCGGGCCTCAGGATCTCAGTGTGGGAGGAAAGACCGCACTCCAGCAAGATTCTTCGCAGGTGTATGGTAATGTAACCTCACTCCCAAGGTCCAAGGCAAACCTATCCTGTGTCATACCAAAACCCTGGTGAACTGGAGAAAAAGATAAAGTCACACATTAGCGCCCAAATCTTGCACACCGTCTCCCTCTCCCCTATGCCAATGTGGGATAAAAAGCTGGATTGCTAACATCAGGAGGTGCTTTCTCTCAGAAGGAAGGCAATGCCATCAGCTGGCCCAGTCATGAGCACAGAATCTCTCCAAGTCTCAGGAGCCAAGTGGCATCTCTCCAGGTCCAGGAGCTCCTCCCCAGGAGCCCTTAGGACATCACCCTTAGGACACAGCAGAAGGTCCATTTTCGCAAATGTCAAAAACCAGGCCCTGGACACTCATTTGGCCAAAATACACGCTAACTAGGTTGCTGGCCGTTTCAATAGTACAGGTTATCATCTCTCTTTAACTTTTGCTCCCTACCTTTGCTCAGCGAATGACTGTATAAACCTACCGCTCTCTAAAGATCTTCAGATGATTACACACAAGCAGTGCATCTGAAGAAGTCCTGAGAAATCAAAAGAAAAGGACTTGGCTTCTTTTATTCTTTGAAAAATAAGTCCTATAACACTTGGCTGAAATTTACAGGGAAAAAAAAGAATCTCAGAGTTTCTTTCTTCTGTGTTCCAAGGGAGGAGGGCAGCACGGTCTGTCTACGGCTGAGCCCACAGTTGCACAGGAAAGTTAATATTTCCAGGGCCCTGCGTGGGATACCTTTCCCAGAACTCATGTTCTCAGTGGGAAACTGAAATAGCGCGTGAGAGTTACCCTAAGTAGATTTAAATAATTAAATTCAAAAATTCTCAAACCACTTGCTGTTTCAAATTTATTTCTTTAATAACAACTCAGACTCAGCAACAGACCGGATTAAGGCTTCATTTATTCGAAATTTAAGGTATATCCAGCGCCCGGTGTTGTTTTTAAGTATTTAAGGGGAAATTCGTGCGTGGTGAAAATGAAGAGACTGCAACATTATAAATTCATTTCCTCTGTTAGAAGCAGGGCCGCGCCTGCCCGCTGCAGCTGTTTGGAAGGCAGGACCGCCAGGCTGGAGGGCGCACCCCGTGAGCAGACGACCCTTTGTCTCCCCACGAGGGGAGACGTGGCCGGACCCACACCCTTCGCAAGAACTATTTCCTCAGTGGCGCCAGGCAGTTGGGCAGGATCATCTGGGGTGGTTTTCATGTGGCAAAGCAAAGCATCCTCTGGGATTCCAGGGCAACTTCTAAGGATCCACTTTCATCCGTGACCTCAAATCAGGCCTTGCACCAGGCCCCAAAGATGGGAGGCCACTGTGCCCTGGGCAGGGTTCGATGACCTCTGAAACCACCCGCCCTGATCCATCCAGCAAAGCCAGGAGCGACTCAGAAAACAGGTGTTACATCGCAGGTAACAGCCCCACGGTACTTACTATGCATGCTAACAATTTTACAAACAAGTGAGTTTCTTATACATTCATCGCCACCCCCAGGCATTCATATTCTTTTTAAGTACAGAAACCTTAATTAGATTTTGACCACAGACCCGGATTTGACTTACCCTGACAGGGTTTCCATTAGTGTAATCTGTGGGGGAATTCAGTGTTTTAACATCTGTGTGCCTGAGGCCTATCTCACATTTACTGCAAAACTCTGAAAAGCCTCCCTTGTATGGCTGTATGTTTCCTCACGCTCCCAATTTCACAGAAGTCATTTAGCACCAAGCGGTAATTAGCAAAGGGATGGGCCTCAGCTGACATGAATGCAATTTATTGTTTTCCACGAGGCCCTGAACCAAGCAAACAAAGAACACAGCCTCCCTGTCTGGCATTTGATTAACTTGTATTGTGCCATGCACCTTACTGAAGGGAGATCTTGAAGAGAAATTCAGCAGTTTGTGTGTGGCAACACACAGGCTTTGGAAGAACATTTATTTCGGTTCAATTAGGCAACTTTTGTAGTACCTCAGCCTGTAATATAGGACAGCCACTTTTATAATTATCTTCCATATTAACTTTATCATCACCAGACTTTTGCATAAATGCAACCTTTCATCTTTAAAATGCCAACACTTCTTCAATTTTGGCAACCGTACAGCACTGCTAATTATTTGCTCATTATGTGTGGTTAACTGATGAATCATTAATAAATGAATGAATGGCTAATATATTTTTATGGTAATTGGAGATATAACTGATTGCAGACTTCCTTAGTTTCTCAAAGCGGCACTGAATGAGCAGTGGCTGCCTAATTGTTTACAGATGATATTTATGCCTCCACCCAGCGTTTCCCACAGTTGTGGTTTATCACTGGCATATTCTCATCAGTCTGGGGTGGTGGCTCGCCGAGGACCAGTCTGGACAGAGGGGAGTGGGCAGCAGCACGACCGGGCTTCCTTTCTTGTGTTTCTGTCACCTCATTTGTTTCAGCTCAGCTGACATGTAACCACGTATGGGCCTCTTGGCCATTTTTGCCATCTGAAGACTCCTCATGGACTCTTATTTGCTTAGGCATTGGCAAGGCCACAGCTAGAACACTGCTGTGGTTACCCCTACTCCAAAACTTATAACGAGTTGAATGCTGACACACAAACACGCACGCCATCCAACTGCCACTTGTCTTGCCTGGCGTATGCAAGGGAGCTGTGGCCAGTGGCCACCCAGCCTGGTGTCTCTGTGGTTGAGTAGCTAAAGGAGACTCTTTGCGAAGCTTGGTTAGAAGCCTGGAGTTCAATTTGCACCACTGACAGAAGTCCAGAAAATAAGATCAGCCAGAGATCCTTAATGCCATTCACTGACTCGCCATTCCATGGCTGGTTAATGGGTTTGGAAATAACTGCTGCATTAAAAAAATGATATCAGGGGCTTCCCTGGTGGCGCAGTGGTTGAGAATCCGCCTGCCGATGCAGGGGACACGGGTTCGTGCCCCGGTTTGGGAAGATCCCACATGCTGCGGAGCAGCTGGGCCCGTGAGCCATGGCCTGCGCGTCCAGAGCCTGTGCTCCGCAACGGGAGAGGCCACAAAAGTGAGAGGCCCACATACCGCAAAAAAAAAAAAAAAAAAAAAAAAAAAAAAAAAAAATGATATCCGTCACACTGCAAATCAGTTATCACCTATAGGTTAATAACAAAGAGTCCGTATTTGTTGACAATTCTTATGAAAATGAAGGCTAGAATACTGGCCAAATATGGCTTGTTTAGCTACTTACGAACAGACGGAAGAGCAAGTTAAAAATGCAAAGGAGATTACCAATTCTTAATTATAATTATTTAACCAGGTGGGTAGTTTCTCTTAATGAACATTTCCATGAAAACAGAATAACTAATGACAGTCTTAAAGAAGCCTTTGTCTTTCCATGTACTAATGATCACATTTATAAATATGCAGCAAGGCCCCCGTGTACATTGCTAATGATAAGTAATTAAGCAACAGGCCTGGGAAGCCAGTGAAAAGGGTCATGTTAATGCGAGAGGAAATTAAAAATGCAATAAAATAAGTTGCCTAGAAAAGATTAAATAAACTTCTGGCTTCTCCTCATTCCAGAAGGAAAAGAACGGTGGTTTCCCCACTCTCACAGTAAAGCCGTGTCAAGCCGTTCAACAGCTGGTTATAAAGTCAGGCAGTACAAGTGCTCAGTTTGCTTTCTGCCCACATCCCCATTCGATCCTACTGGTTTGCAGGCAGAGGGCGTGGCTTCAAAGGGCACTTTGGGTCACTGGAAGAGAAGATGGACCCCTGGAAAAGGAAGCCCTTGGCCAGAAAGGATGGATATTTGCCACTGGCAAATTAAACTGGACTTTGGTTGTTACTGTTGATGTACCGCTTGTTCATTAAACTACGTTGACCAACCTGGTTTTTTCTCATTTTCTAGAAGAAAAAGAGAGGACAAGATGAGTGCCTTGCCAGTACAGTAGAATAACCTCTGTCTCTCCTCACATGCTTCCTGACCAGACAGCAAGCTCCTGGAAGGTGAGACCATGACTCTGTTACCAGACGTTGCACAAGGTACGGGTGAGTGCTTAGTAGATGCTGAGTGAACGAATGAATGTTCAAATTAGATCAGCTCTAAACATCACTCCCAATCCAAGCAGCCCTGCCACCCAAACACTCGGGCTCAGTGGAAAGATCTGGGCCAGTTTCCTCTCTCATTCAGGTACTAAGAAAGGCACCAGTTTTTAATTCCGTGTACCATCACCGAAAGGAACAGAAACGTGAGGCTTTAACAGAAGATTGGTCTTTGCAAAAAATCATAGAGTTGGCTGTAAGACGCTTGTTTGGGCATTGAATAGGAATCCCAGTATTTCTGTTAAGCATTAATGGCACATAGACTGAATCAGTTGCCTTATTGGCAAAAGAAAAGGGACTTGTATTCAGATCTCCGAAGCTCTTTAATAAGGGCAGTTTTGATTCTTTTTTTAAAGTGTCTTAGTGAAGCTCTTAAACCACTGAAGCATTTTTCTTTCAACATTTCAGACTCGATCTCAAGCCTCTCAAGGCTTCTCCAGCCCCTCACTCTTCTCTGACGTTAATCCCTCAGTGAGGGGAATCGAATTATCTGCGGCTGCATCTAGGGTTAACAAGAAGGCAAACTTGATCTGAGGAAAACAGCAGCAACAAACAAAAATTAAAGCTCGGTTGGACATTTGGGGTGGTTTTTCCTTTCTGGGTTTTTTTTGTTTGTTTGTTTTCTTTTTTCTCTGTTTTTTCTTTTTTTTCTTAAACAAGTTCTAAGAAATAAGGCAGAAAATCCGGGGCTTAGATCTTTCCGCCTTGTTCTAATATTCCTTCTGAATTCAAAGGAATCATTTCCTTTTACGTAACATCTTCAACAAGGCCACACTTCTTTTGTTATCAGAGTGTTGTCATCTGCAAGCCCGCTTGACCCTCATAAAGGCAATTTAGTACCTGACAGTGAAACAACTTGTGTGCGGGCCTAGATCTGCCTTACAAATAAGGGCTGTCAGGGAAACCTCTAGGGAGGAGGCGGCCGGCTCCAGGGACACCCAAGGTACATCTCTCCCAAACTTCTCCGCAGGCCTCGGGTTTCTGGAGGGCAGGCCTGTTCTCTCCCGCCGAGAAACTTCAGCTGGCGGCGGGGACACTGCGAGCTTATCCTGACCCCCAGTGGCCGGCCCTGTCATCCGACCCACACCGGCTCCCACTCTCTCACCGCTCCCAGGTTCCCCACCTAGATCCCTGGGACCCAGGCAACCATGCGCTTTCATTGACAATTAAAACAAACTTCGTTCATACCAGAATCAACTGAGTGAAATTTCGCAACTGCAAGTTTCACAATTCAATTCCCTTGAAGCAAAACCAACAGTTTCCCTGAGGTTTCACTCCACACCTCTCCATTTGTTGTTTACTTCCGCCTCAAGTTTCTCTTCCCACACAGCATTTTATTTGAGAGTCAGGCACGGAAGCGGTTTAATTATGTTTCTGGGGGTCCCCGCCTCGTGCCTGCCCTGGCGCTGAATCAGCATCTGCGCGCAGCCGGGATGGGAAGGGAGCCCGCGGCCGGGCCCGGCCCGGAGGTGGGTATTTATGGCTTCGGCTGTGCCAACTGCCCGGTGGAGCTGGAGCTGGTTCATTTCGTCAGCCACCGAAATCAAACAACCTGAAATAAACCTTCTGTGCCAGTGAATAGAATGCAGTCAGCAAACACGTCTGACCCCAGTGGTAGCGATGCCGGATTTAGCCAGCGAAAATACGGGACGCCTTGGGACAGCTTTATACTGAAATCGTTGTTGTTTATCTGAAGTTCAGATTTAACTCGGGCTTCTCCTTTTCATCTCAACCCCACCTCGTGAAGAAAGGAGAGGCTCTGTTTTATGGTTTTACAGATCAGCTTCTGATCAGACCCTTGGATAATCGAGGGGGTCTGGGTACCCCCAAGAGTTAGGTGAGGATTTTTTTTTTTAATCGTTAGGAAACTAGGAAGAGTATGGTTTTTCTGGTGGCCTCTCCGGAGGCTAGGCATTGGCCCATTTCTCAGACTTCAGCCCTGTTCCTCTTCTCCTCCCTCCCTATTTCTCCAGGGCAGAGGCAGGCCCCTGTCCTGAAGCGTCCCTTTCCCACAGTCAGCCTTAAGGAACATCCCTGCTGTCCTTGCCCACAGATGTTGAAACAAAAGTCACAACCAAGGTAACTATTTTTAGGGAGTAATAGATTAAACTGCAGCTGGGTCTTGAAGGGATAAAAGTGGCTACATTCTGAACTGCTGTTTGTATCCACTGACATGTAAAAAAAGTAAAAAGCAAACAGGTTTTGCATTACTGTTACCTTCCTTTTAAAAAAAAAGGGGTGGTGGTGGTGTGTGCTATAGCCTTGGGAATACTGTCTGTATCTGTTACGGCAGCTCTGAAAACCACCTCTGCAAGCTTGTCAGTTAAACCAAATGTTAAATGGAAAAAATTTGGCGGGATTTAAAATTAGACCCGCACACATTACTTACAGATGTTTCCATGAAAAACACTTGAAACTGAACCACACCAAGTAATAAACCCCACAATGGTGTATTTTTTATACTCCAAGTTAATTTTTATTATATAAGTAGCTATATGAAGAAGGTATTGCATACTGCTTAAATTAAATACAGAGGAATGAAATCAGCAGTATCCCTTTACAGCATATGGCCCAGCAAATCAAATTACAAAGCTTTCCACATCTCATTAACTGCAATGAGTACAGTGAGTTTTCTAATAAGTCACATCTTTTTCATGTGAGTGGTGAGCAGCGACTTATTGTAAGAATTCACAGGATGACCCTTGTGCTGAAATTAAGAACTAATCTGAAATGGGCAGGGTCAACTGGTCAAGACTGATCATAACATTTCCTCGTTATTGTTTTAGTTGGCATTGAAGCATATGTTTTCCTGGTGCCCCAGCTGAAAAATGCCTTTGATAATTTCACGGACAGCAAATAACCCACACACTGCCATTTAATGAGTTCGGGCAGGATTAGCTGACAATAAAGAATACAGTATAAAGGTTTCTATTAGAACTGATGTATTTTTTAGCTGAAAAAAGTCACATGGAAATGCTGAGCTGACTTCTCCCTTGTGATAGCCCTGGTGGTGATGCAGGTGAAGGGCAGGAGGTGCACGGAGTCTGGGGCTGGCCAAGACCGTGCCTTTGGGCTGCAAACGGTCAAAGGCAAATACCAGCTGGAACCCGCACTCAGATGTCGGTTCCTCTTTTGCACAACAAGGAAAAAAATACTTCTACAATTGCTCATCATGTGGCCTTTGGTTGAGATGAATTACCAATTTACAACCTCTTGTGTTTGGAGAGAAGCAAACTGTGCTCTTTTGAGGCAAGAATCAGGAACCTAAAATCATTCAAGCCTTCTTGTTTATAAGGCCAGAGTGAGGCCAAAAATCCATTTCCCTCTGTGCTCTAAGCCCTTTCAATGACAAGTCTCTCACCATCTGCACTAATAAATATGGACTGGTGTGTGTATAACCATACACTGAGGAGAAGGGAAGAGTGAAAGGATTTTAAATGGTTGCAAATTGCTCTCCTGCTGAGATAACAGCAGTTTGCATGTGAGCCTCAGTTGTTACACATTAAGAATGGGCATTTGGCTTCTTTTCACACAGCTGTGAGAGAAGTGGTAGGTTTCTGAATGACCAGAGAGAAAAGGGGTCTGTTGTTCTTAGGGACACAGGCTTGCTAGTGGCATCTTGCCCAGAAGCTCTTTCTGCACAGCTCCAACCATGGGGACGAGAGACAGGATAGGCAGACCAGCCCCCAGCACTGGAAGCAAAGGATCCCTGGAACTGGTCAAGTGAGCCCTGAAATGGGAGCCACAGCCCCAAGGCTCAGCAGAGACCAAAGGGATCATAAGCGAGGCCAGGTGGAAGGTTGATGTAGCCTAACATGTAGAAATTTATCCTCGAGGTCAAGGTGAGTTTCCTGGGAGGATCTGGGGGCTTAAAACTGTCTCTTAGGCCCAAGCGGTCGTAGGGAAATCTTAGGAAGATGCAGAAGACTGCATTAAGAAGGTGGTGTAGAGTTGGTGAGGCCCAGCAGTGTGTAGCAGCCTAGGAAAAGCACCCAGAGCTGGGGCTCAGAGGTCGCCCCCCAGACAGAAAGAAGCGACTCCCTATTCTCAGCAAAATGTAACAGGCACCTGGGGGAGCTTCAGTGTGACTCACCAGCGAACCATGGAAGAGTCCCCGGAGCCAAAGGGTAGCCACGGGAAGTGGAGTGCCCTGCACATCAGAAAGTGCGGGTGACAAGTGCTCAGGACCACGAGGAGACCTTCTGTCCAAATGCTTCTAATGATGCGCTCCCACAGAAGGCGGCCTGCCCCAAGGTGGGAAGGTGGGAAGGTGGGACACGAGTAGCCCACACCCCCTGCTCAGGTGAGGAAGATGTGAGAGGAGGGGGCCCTGGGAAGCCAGGGCTACTGAAGCATGGAATTCAAGGAGGACATGGAAACAGGAACCGAAACTGAGCAAAGGACCAGCCACTGGGACCAGCCTTGGAAGACAGAGGCGAGAGAGATCACCGAGGAGGGGAGACTCTTAAGGAGTACCTGCGGCTAAACCCCTGGGAGAAGAAGGAGCTGTTAGGGGGCCAAGCCTCCAGGAACACCCAAGGCAGAATGCTGGGGTGGGAGGAGGAATTAAATACAGTCTCTGGTATAAAATACAATCCTCCTCACCTAATCCCTGGTGAGAAGGAGTGAATAGTTACCACCCAAAGCAACTGTTCAGCAGCAGTGTACGTGGTTCACCCACCGTGTTATTCTAGGTCTTCCCAATGAAGCCCGTACTAGAGCCTCTATCAACTGATTTCACCCTTCAGTTGAAATCTAACCTGCCAAGCCTTCAGTTACACAGACCCTGGCTACTTATCTGGAACCTAGGCAAGGACAGTCCCTGAGTATTGCTAGGTATAATGCAAACCAACTAATATTTGCACAGCTTTACAGTTTATCTAGTGCTGTCATAACGTTTCTTATTTGCCCTTCATTACTACACCGTGAAGAATGCAACTTAGCCATAGCTAGGAAGTAAACGAGTCAGATCTCAGACCTAACTCTTCAGATTCCAAGCTTGGTGTAATTATTTTTTACAGCAAATAGCTTTTATGTACTACACAGGTAACACTTAAATGCTCTGGCAGCCTGAGGGAATACCTAGGTTCTACTCTTGAGAGAATATAGTCAAGGCTTGAGGCAAAGTTCTCCAGAAGAAAGCATCCCCTCCTTATCTCAGAATAGGTCTATATTTAAAGTGTATGTGATGGGTCTTCTGCCTTTATTCCTCCCTGACTAGGACAGTCAGAACAGTGTTGCCAAGATAACACTCTTAGGACAGATGACTTCTAGGACCCTGCGCCCCACACCTGCTCATTGACTGTGCTTGGAATCAGAGCCATAGTTGCTATTGTGTCAAAAGAAGAACATGAGAAAAAAATCATGTCCAGACCTGAATGACAGACAAAAGGACCATAATAAATGATCAGCATGGCTTTTAAGGCAGCATAAACCGGGGGGGCAGCTGGCCCAAAGGGAGTGGAGCTGCTGAGTAGTGCCCTCTGTGTGAATCTGCACCTTCCTTCCCCCATTTCTTCCTCTTTATTCTGGCTCCACGATGATGATGCTCAGCATACGGTCATGTCTAAAAGGAAGCTCTCCGCTCTCTTCATTCTTGCCCCCAGCTCTAGCGGGTGACCAGGTCTCTCTTCATTCTTGCCCCCAGCTCTAGCGGGTGACCAGGACCCAATTTAAAGTGGGTTCTGGATGAAGACATAAAGGCTCCAGATGAAGGTTAAAAGTTGGTTGTGCAAGTAGATTATAAAAATTCCGGTCCATGTAGGAGGTTGGAGGCCTTGTCTCTACCGCGCTTCCCTGAACCATGAGGCAGAATGAGGCAGCTGTTTTATTGTGCTTTGCTTTATTGCGCTTTGCCGATATTGCGGTTTTTACAAATTGAAGGTTTGTGGAAACCCTGCGTTGTCAGATGATGGTTAACATTTTTAACAATAAACTTTTAAAATTAAGGTACGTACTTATTTTTAGACATAATGCTATTGCACATTTAATAGACTACGGTATAGTATAAACCTAATTTTTATATGCGTTGGGAAACCAAAAAATTCGTGTGACTTACTTTATTGCAATATTCACTTTATTGAGGTGGTCTGGAGCTGAACCCACAATATCTCTGAGGTATGCCTGTACTAGACAGTCCTTATCCACTTCCCGAAGCAACCAAGCATAGTACCGAAAGCCCAAGGTACCGCTATGCAGATAATTGGCATAAGACATGAGTCTGGTGTTAATGAACAAGAAAAATGTTTAAGCCTAGGGAAACATTCTTCCTGTTCTTCCTCCTCTTCTTTCCCAAACCTTCCAAATGCTACCCTTTGGCCCCTCACTATTTCTTGCAGCCCTTCTTCATCCCAGCCAATAATAGCTTCCGGCAGTCCCACCATTTTCTTCCATGTCACCTCCAAGCTCCTACCCAAGTTTCCCCAAGTGCTGGGAGCGTCTCCTTTGTGTTTTCTGCACTGCTTTCCTGTCTTTCTTTGAAGGTTCCTCTTACTGACTCTAGGAAGACTTCGTGGTATAGTTGTCCTTCCATATCTGCGGAGGGTTGGTTCCAGGGCCCCCCCACCTCTCTGCAGATACCAAAAACCACAGATGCTTGAGTCCCTTATATAAAATGGTGTAGTACAGCCAGCCCTCTGGAACCCGTGAATATGGAGAACAACTGTACTCAATTTCCAAACTAGCAGATCACCAAAGCCCCTGCCTTGTATGTTACTTATGTATTGAAAACTTCAACAATCATTTCCAAGATTCATACAATATTCCAGGCTGGAAAGGACACGTGAATCACAGAATCTGTCAGTTCTTCAAACATTTCTCTAGCTATGACAACTTTCATCCGTAAAATGAGGGATCTAGGCCTTCACTTCTCATGTTCTAGAAGTCTGCAGCTTGCTTATAGTCACACAGCTCAAGTGTACTGAGATCTGGGCCAGAGGTACAGCTCCCTCCCTTCTTAAGGCTACCCTCCGCTACATCACACTGTGTGTGCACGTGGAAGCATAAGCCAACCTGTCTGCCTCCGAACCTCTCTTACAATGCTAATCAATTTGAGACCAAGGAACAATTCTGATCTTTTATACTTAATACAGCTTAAGTACTTAATACAGTGTTGGCTACTGGATTGCATCTTCCTAACTGCAAACACTCTACATTAACCAACTCTTGTTCCACCAGCTACCACCCCGTCCCTTGATGTTTCGCCTATGAAGGTGCCTGATAAATACTTTTGAATGAACGAATGAATGGAGGCCCTCCCATTTGGGGTTACCTCAATCAGTACTGCTCACCAGCTGACTAGAACCAAGCTCTCTAATTCCCAGGCTGGGTTTCCCTCCGGATATGTTCTCCTGCGGTCTTGGTTCCACCGTTAAATAGCTGTATCGCTCAGAAGTTACAGAACCTTGCTGCACCTCCATTTCCTCATTTAAAATGTGGATAAAATAGAACTTACCTCATATGGTTGCAGTCAGGATTCAATGAGGGAATCTTCAGAAACACCGAGAACATTGCCTAGCAATACATAGCAAAGTACTGAATAAATATTACCTACTGTTATTTTATACTTCACTGAGCATAACCTTCACATCACATCACTGTGATCCTTGCTGAATTTGTTGACTTTTCAGAAAGATGGTAACCTCATGTCTGTCTTGGTCTTATCCCCAGCATGGTGGTCTGGCAGGTGGTAGGGGGTTGATAGATGTCTAAATGCATCCATGAAAGGATAGGAATACCTTATGGCTGACACAAATTTCTACAACATTTGGACAACCTTTGTCCTTGTAGGAAAACATTTTGCAGCAAATACAGAGAGTCCATGGGATGGCTGAAAGGCAGTGCTCAAAATACACATGTTGCTGTGCTGTGACAATTTAGTGCCATTAATATACTGTTGGAATATTTTAGATTCACACAGTCAAGGCCACATTTGAGGGTAGGGGGCTATGGGAGAAGGGATTTCAGAAGTGTCTGATTTGCAAAATACAAACACTGCCTTGCCCACCAACTCTCACCACAAACCCTCCACTCCAATTAGATAGAAACACACCTGTGGCCCAGCACCACTCCTTGAGTCTTCCCTCCTTGACGGCTCCTCCTAACGTGGGTTTTCTCATCATGCCGCAATTCAGGGACCCTCCAGAAACCTAGGGTGGCTGTTCTCTTCTTGGCTTCTGTGTCTCCAAAGCCACAGGGCCTCAGAGAAGCCCGGCTGCCAAGATGACAGCCACCTCCTCGCTGGGCCTCACCATCACTGGACCACAGGTCACCAGGGATGTCTGAGAGGGCGGCAGCCAGGCCTCTCCCAGGATCCGCTCCAGCAGAAAGTCGGCGGCCAGCTTCACCTGCTGAGTGAGGAGGGTGGCAGGACTCAGCTCTGGGAAGACGTGGGACTTTGTAGCTCTAAGAAACTTCAGGAGAGGAATCTTAGGTCTCAGAGCAATTGAAGAGCAGAAATGGGATGGGAGGAAGGAATGAGAGAGCTTTGTGTCTTCTGTTTTTTCGTCCATTTCACCACAATGGCTTCAGCCACCCCTGCAGCCCCAAGCAGTGAGGTGACTTGAAGACCACCACGTGTAGCCACAGACTGATTTGAAAATTATTCCTGATTTGCCAGCTCACCACTCTCTACCTGCCTCAAGATTAGATGCTGCCCCTATCTTACAGTTCTCTTATGAGGGGCTAAGATCAAAATCTCTTCATGAATGAAATTTATCTCACTCGTTGTGACTACGTGCTGTGGTTTGATATCATAGAGTTCTTTATTCTAGTATTTGCTTAATCTACCTATCTAGTTTATTACACGCATTCGTTTTTATACTGCAAGTCCTACACTAGGTACAGAAAGAAAATGGCAACAGAACCTGTCATGGTTCTGTTAGTATTACTATTATTATTATTTGTTGCATATCAAGTCCTTTTGATGTTTAATATCCAGCCTGCCCTCTTATGCATACACACAAACTAATATGGGTCTCTGAAGATACATCATAAATGGGTCAAATTTGCTCAAGATTCATGATTTTTACATAATACTACTACTAAACACTGGTATACCTATTTAAATCATTTTAACGAGATGTTAATAAATGAATATTATTTCCTTGGGATGGCCAAACTATCATGTCATGATCACAACATGAATGTAGACACAGAGGCCTGGCTGCTGACAGAAGTTAAGAACTTGATATCTGGAAGCGTCTCAGGAAGGACCCAGAATGTGGTCCATGAGGTTTCTCACTTGATAGAGCAGCAGGGAAAGCTTCACTCACCTAGTTATGCACTCAATGCATGACCCTGGTGGGCAGAGTCCACCCATGTAACATACAATTTAAAACAAATTTTTAAAGGAGATGATGTCCCTCTTTAAACTGGCCATGCAACAGTATAAAGGCTGAAATTAAGATTCCTCATGGCCTTCCCATGGGCGTCATCACACTCCTTGGAGAGAGAGGCAGAGGAGGGGTGGGGATGTGCGTGAGGAATGTGCTGGGCCCGTGATGTGATTCTTCTGGAATACGAGGCAGGCACAAACCTCTTGAAGCCAGTTGGAGTCTAAGGTAAGCTGCTTCGCAAACCCTCAGGCAATAATAAAATGTTTTGAAAAGCACTTGAACTTCATATGTTGACGTGTTAAGTCAGTGGAAGCTTCTGTTCCTATGGAGAGGAACTATGAGAGAGCAGAGCAGTGCTGAGGGGCAGGAAAGGAAGAGGCACGCCTCACTCAGCAGGTACACAAGAAGGCCTCCTGCATAGCATGGCCACCAATCCAGCCCAGAAGGATGATGGTGCGCCCGAGAGAGGTCCGCTTAGTACCCAGATGGTCTTCAGATCCCTTCATGCCTCTTGGTTTGAATCAGGCTTCTTGATTCATCACTCTCCCCAGACCTACTATCGACCCGACTTTCTAGAAACAACCCCTATACTTATTCCTCCACCCCCCTCTTGGCTATCAACTCAGAATCCAGGGACCAGGCCGAGACACTCTGGAGTGGAGAGACTGTTTGCATCTACTGGGACCACAGATTTTCATGTTACGTTTCCCCTAGAGCCTCTCACAAGCCATAGAGACATCAACAAGCTCAGCAAGTTCTCCTGCGAGAGTATGATTTTTGTTCCCCATGACTACTGCTTGGTGATTAATCTTTGTATAATGTTGTTTCCTGTCAAATAAAGCATTGCCCGTAAAAGGATTTCAGTCTCCAAACTTCCCGTAGTTGCATCATACTCTGAACGCTCATGTCCCAGCACCTGTGCCATCTGGCAGACATTCTAGTTCAGGGGTTGTGCACCAAGGCAGAAAGCTCGTTCATCCTAACACCATTCACCACACGCCTTCCTGCGGTCTTCTACAGCGCAAGGCATAGGGAGGGGCTGCATCACCGGCCAGTTAGGTGCCTCCCTGACCCACACTGTTGAGTCATCTTAACACTATTCAGAACCGTTGCTGTTGGCTCAGCACCAATTTAATACTATATGAAGTTTATCCTTCAACAGGATTATCCAGTCTCCTAGCCTGAGATTTAGAATGCTCTTTGAAACAGATAAAATATTTTTTTAATGAAAGGACAAAACAACATAATTATTTGCCTATAGAATGGGACAGACCTCTGCCAATCCAGGTAGAGATGACAGGCACGAGGGTTTGATTGTTCTAATTACACAGACTTTTGGATAGGGGTGGTCCAAAGGACACTTTATTCCCCTCCCTGCTGTCATGATCGCTCTGTTGCAGCTAATCAAACTCTAATTCACTAGAAATCCGGGACAAGAAACAGAAGAGGAAAACAAAGAATGGCTTCTACCAGCCTTCAAAGCCCCATGGGAGTCTCTGATTAAATTTGGCACCTGGGCCGAGCTAGAACGTGCGCTCCATGAGAGCAGAGGCCTTGTCTGGATCGCTTACCAGTGTCTCTCCAGCTCCTAGATGAGCATCTGACACACTGTGGTCACTTAATAAATATTTGCTCAATGAAGCAATGAATGAACAAACGAAAAAAACGAACGAAAAACCCAGGCCAGAGTCTTCCAGAGCAGCAGAGAGGCCAAATGTCACAGTGGATAGAATATGCAATTGGAATAAAATTCCTTGCGTTGAATGCCAAGTCTTCTGACTGGAGGCCCTTGGGGAAATTACCTTATTTCTCTGAGCTATTTCCCCACCATAAAATGGAAAGAACAAAAATATATGTTCCACAGGACTATTTTATGGATTAAATGATAAAAGTCATGTGAATGTATTTCATAAAGTACCAATGCACACACTTGAAATCTGGAAGTCACCCACTGTATCCCACTGACTTGCCCACCCCCAGGCTCCTAATACTTCCCATCTCCACTTCCTCTCCATTCCCACCACCACTGCCTTAGCTGTGGTTCTCACGACTCATCACCCAGATGGCTCTGGTCCCTCCCTAATGGGTTTCCTGCCTTGAGGCTCTTCTATAGCCCCCTGCTGCCAATAAGCTTCACAGGTGAGTGACCACTACAGATGCACAGAAGGGCCCCCCCCCCCCCTTGAGCTTTAAAGTTCTGTGGTTGCCATCTTGAAATTCTTAACTATTTAGTGTTTTGGAAGTGAAGTCCATGGGACAACAGACCATGCATTGGGGGCTTAGGGCCTTGGTTCATCTGGGCCAGGCCTTCTGCCACCTCCCACCTCCTGGAACAGGTTCTCAGCCACTCACTCACCTGAGCTCTGGCACCCTGGGCTCTGCCCCGCCTCCCTTCTCTCTAAGCCCTCCCAGTGACCACTGCCAACTCCACCACCAGCAGGGGTCCGGGCACAGGTGTGAGGAGGGTCAGGGTTGGGTGAGCACACCTCATGGTGTCTAGAGGTGGACGGGGTCGTGGCTATCTCCACCCTAGGCTGATGGTGTCCCGGTGCATTTGGCAGGTGACATAATGCAGGCAAGCCTTGTGACCACCCCAGACCCAGATACCTATTGCATCCCGACACAGACACTGCAATACCCTTGGGGGCACCAGGCCTCTGGGAAGGAGAGATGCCGGCTCTACTTTCCCACCCCTAGGTGGCCACAGTCCATTGGTCTGGCAGCCCCTGGGGGAGAAGCCCAGCCACCAGTGGGCCACTAGTATCCCAAGTTTTGGGGGTAGAACCCCAGGCTCCTGTAAGGGTCTGCACTTGTCCCACGAGTGTCCCTGTGCCTGAGGAGGGTGACATTAAATGGCAAATTTTAAAAAACACCACGACAGGTTGAGAGACTGAAGAATAAAGGGAAAAGCTCTATATTTCAGTATCTTTGGCAGCACTAATTTTGGTTGGTTTTCAATATTTTTCTTTCTGCACTGGGCCCCAACGGCTGTCCTGGCTCCTGGGATGCGCCTTCCAAAGCTTGATCATCTCGCTCACCTGTGAGACTCCAACGCTTTCCCATAACATGCAGCATCAAATTTAAGCCTCCTGGCAAGGCCCCCTTCTCTTCCTCATCTGACACATGCTGATTTCCTTAGCTTCATCCCCTTCCACTCACCCACTCTCACCCTCCTTCCTGGTCATCTTGAAATATTAGCAGCTTCCTGAACGTGCCTGGCTGCTTTATGTCACTGGTCCTCACATAGCCTTCTCTCCATTACTGCTCCCCTCCCCGCCCCACTTTTATCTGACCATGTCCACTCAAGCTTCACCTTCTTCCATGACTTTTGCTGACCACCTCCAGCCCCCCAGGCTGAGCTGGGTTCTCCTCCACTGTGTTCCCCCAGCAAACCTCCTCCTCAACCCCAAGAACCTTGTCATGGCCCTTATCACTCTGTCCTACAATCACCGATGTTTCCCCTGAATGTCCACCAGATGGTTTGGTAAAAATTGGGAAGAGGAGGGCTTCCCTGGTGGCGCAGTGGTTGAGAGTCCACCTGCCGATGCAGGGGACACGGCCTCCTGCCCTGGTCCGGGAAGATCCCACGTGCCGCGGAGCAGCTGGGCCCGTGAGCCATGGCCGCTGAGCCTGCGCGTCCGGAGCCTGTGCTCCGCAACGGGAGAGGCCACAACAGTGAGAGTCCCGCGTACCGCAAAAAAAAAAAAATTGGGAAGGGGAGGGATGAGAGTACTGATAACCATCTGTGATAAGACCTTACAGTTTACTTCACTAAAATATAGGGGAGCCCGTGATGAAGAAACGATCCTTGTTGACATGTAGCATTGACACGGCAGCCACACAACCCACATTCAATATCTGTCTAAAGCAGCTGCTCACTAGCTTTTGGGGGCAATGTAATTGCTTCTACCATGATCTCATGAAGAACCCCCTCCTTATTCCACCACGTTAATGGATTAGTTACTAAGCTTGTAGGTTTCTGTTCCAGGCGGAGAGCAATCCACAGATCAGAAGCTTTCCAAATAGGCTGGAGATGGGTAGTTTATTGTATACATCCCCAGTCACCTTGCTTACAGCCCTCAGATTTCAGAACTGTCATTAGATATTCCTTTCAAGAAACACATGAACCCCTAAATCTGACCTACCTCCTCGCCACCCCCTCTCCACAGTGTCTCCATTCTTCAGGCACACTCTAAACTTGGAGAAACATGGTCAGGAGAGAGTTAGACTGTTTCATGTGATGCCATACAGCCTGCTCAACTTTTGCATAGCAATTCAGCAAACACAGTTTTAAGCATTCAATTCTACTTCTACAGCTTCTTAAAATTCCCTGCAATATAATTATACTGATGGGAATGCAGAAAGATAATTGCTTTTAGAGGAAAGTTTCTCCTTTGTTCCATGTTCATCTGGCTTCCAGAAATGGAACAAGAGCCCTTGAACAGCAGAAATACGCATCCATGTGTCTCTGGTTATCATTTATTTACAAAGATAGACCTTGACAAATGTAATTTGTTCAATAAAATTAAAAGGATGCACGATAATTCACTTAGACAAAGAGACTTGAAAGGGGAACGTCATCGGCAGCAGTGCCGTCCATCATTCCAAATGATCAGCTGACTTTGAAGAAGTGGCAGGTGCTCCCCTTTTGGAATGCGGCATTGAAATAGTATTTAGAAGGGGGGAAAAAAGAAAGAGAGCTAGGAATTGGAGCAATTCTTTATTCAGGCAATAATTATACAAATTAGATCTATGAAAGCCAGAGAATGACTGTGCCTTGAACCCTGTCTGTGTGCATAGAACAATGGGAAAATTAATAATTAAATCTATTACATATGCTCATAATTCAATACAAAAGATACCTCAGTAGTTCAAACACTCCTGTATTTTCATTTGAATAAGGCTTTCACACATTCTCCTCATTATATATGTATTATATTTTAAATTTAACAGCTTATTTTGTCGCCTTTATGTTTGAATTAATAAGGGCACACTTTAATGCACTAATGGGGAATTGCATTAGCTGGCTTTGCAGACTAAAACTTTGAAAAATCTCCAGTTTCCCAAGGGTGAAATCAATTTGCCCCAGAACGTATTGTCTCACAGACACATCTGGAATCTGGGAAGAATAGCTCCCCTCTACAAGCTTCTGATTTGGACCTCTGTATCTGAAAGAGGATCCCCAGAGTCAAAAACCTTTGCTGAATTGAACAGACCCATCAAGATCAAATTCTGGCTTTGGCAGCCTCTTAGCCAGCTAACATGGTTTCCATGCCTGGCCCACGTTATTTTTCCCGAGAGCAAAAATAATTTTCTTATGAAAAAGTAAAGGTTTATTTTGAATCCAATCATTCATTTTCTCTTTTTTGTTTTCTCACTCCCTCTCTCCCTCTGGCTCCCTTCACATCCCTACGTTTAACTCTTCACACTACATCTGAACCCCAGAGAGCAGCGAAGAAAGAGAAGTTAGAGAAGGAAAGAAAGAGAAAGGAAAGTATATCGTATAGTGGGTAATGCGGGGTCAGAGGGCGTCACAGTTGCTGGGGTGTGAGATGCCAGTTAACAGCTCCAGAATTACTGGAGTTCCAGGACAGGGGGAACATCGGTTGAACTGGAGCACTGAAATCCGAGGGAGAAAAGTGAGTGCACAAAGCAGGGGCCCCAATTACCTAGAAAACGGAGTGACTCCACTGCGGGACTGAAGGCGACGGATATAATCTATGCACAGATCCATCCCTCTGCAACTCAGAAAAGAGACAAAGAAGTCAGTAGCTGAGAGACAGAGAAAGAGAGGAAGCCTAACCAAATGCTCCTATTTCGGTGCGAAGCGGCTGCCAGCGCCCCAGGCCGCCCAGGCACGCGAGGAGGCGCTTGCCACTGCTGCCACCGCAGGATGACAAGGAGTTTTGTGCCTTCGGAGGAGCGCCAAATCCAATGATGCTAATTGCATTGCAGATTTCTAGCATCATTAGCAATTCTTAAAATTACATTTGCCCTGCTCAAGTTCTCTATTTCCAACTTGGTATACGAAGAGGGCAGGTCTCTGAAGGGGATATGGGTTACAGAGAAATTCAATTGGACACGCTGGCTTCAGGTATGCAGGTGGAGGCTGGCCTGTGGGGATTCACAGACCAGGAAAAATGCTTGTTTGTCTTATTTTAAATGCTGATTGCCGAGAGAATAAACAAAACCCGCAGCTAAATGGGCCTTAAAGGAATGCTGGGAATTTTGGAAAGAAAAAAAGCCTTGCCGAATAACGGTGGGAACTAGCCCTGTGGGTCCTACGGTGACAAACACCGTCCAAACATCCCAAGCGATGGAGTAACTTGCATTTGAAGTAGTTGGTACATAAATAACCACTTCTCTCTCCTTTTGCTTGTATTTAAAACAAATGAATAAAATCCAGATGAGTTGATGTTTTTGCTTTGTTTGTTTGTTTCCTTAAAGAGAACACATTTGCTCATTAGGAAAGCTAGACAGCCAGCCCCAGAAACAAAAGCCCGAAGGCCACATCTCTTTTTGCACGGACAGTTTCCCCAACACTTCCCAGCTCAAGCATCTCAGCACTGCTGAGAAGGAAAAGGGACGTCCTGAGAGCAGAGCAGAGGTCAGAATCTGCCTCTCCTTAGACGGTGGCTCTCTGTGCAGCTGGGACTTCCACTGTGGAATCAGTGAGAAGCCACCAACACCACACCCTCAGGAGGTGGCCTCTACTCTGATCTAGCAACAGAAAGGCAGCTGGATCCTGGGTATTTTTCCCAACAATTTACACCATGTAATTAGATTACTAAGCATATGTGTGTGTGTGTATATATATATATACACACACACATACATATATGCACATGCACAGACATGCACATACATACACACACTTAGCAATATATGTTATATATACTGCTCCATGTATACACACACATATAGGAGGAATGTATAGTTTTGATTGGGCCCTCTTTTAATAGTAATTAAGCCAGTTTTAATGAAATACTGTTTAAGGCTCCTGGCAAGCAAAGGAGCCATCTTTTGCAGAGCATGAATAAATTGAGTCACACGTACAAGAGGATGGCTAGCTGTATCAGTCACGTTTGTAGTATTTATTCATAAATGAGCTCAGTTTACAAACTCTGACTTTCATCAGAAGCTAAGCGATGGACTTGCTGCCACGTGCAGGTCCATTTCAATGAGATGGTACAGCAATATCTGGTGTCCCAAAATATTTTTTGAAAGGGAAAGGCCTGTATGAAATCCCCGTGGTACACGTGAGGAAGCTGACATGCCCCTGAGTTACACCATTTATCTCCAGTGGTGTGGCTACATCAGGAATCCCTCTTCAAGAGTCCTGGGAAGGAAAAAAAAAAAGCCAGTTACTCTCTTTTCCTTTCTAGCAAGGAGAGGACATCATAGCCCATAAAACAAAGGCAAACACTCATAATTCAGAGAAAGTTACTCCTAACCCCGAACAAGGGGGGAAAAGCAGGTACTTCTGGATGTCTGTAAAATCAGTTTGGTGAGAGACTACAGCAATGGCTTCTATTTGATCATGCTAACAGCTATCATAGTTTAGCCTTCCTTATCTGCCCAGAGAGCACTTCACATACATATTAGCTCATAATCCTCACCACAACCCTATGATGTAGGCAGTAGTATTCCCATTTTACAGAACAGGAAACCGAGGCTCGGGAAGTGAAGTAACTTACCCACAATCCCAGAGCTCTCAGACCCAGAAACAGAAATCAGACATCGCAAGACCCGCAAACACAGGGCCCTGGTTCTTGTAACCCTTCCTGGTCCTCCCTTTTCCTTTTTCTTCTGCCAACTCATCACTCTCTATCTAGTGTCGATTTGGCCTCACAGCTGAGGCTTAATGTAGTTGAAATTTCCGTCAACTTGCCAGGCCTGCACTCCTAGGACATTGTACTTACTAGTAAAAAGGCAACTTCTGGGGAAGGAAGGGAGGGAGGGAGAGAGGGAGGAAGGAGAAAAGAAACTGCCCTTATCCTCAAATCCCTTCCAGATCTGATGGCCCTAGTAAACAGGAAAAGAAGGATACCTGAAGTGTGCTTTCCGCCCTGAGAAGGAAGGAAAGAGACCAGAATTGGCTTATTTCCTGATTCTCCAGAATCGGGGAGTGGAGGGATGCCGTGGTGTGGGGAGGAGCCCGGGATCCGGCCTAGATCAGAGCCCCGCAGGATCAAGACCCGTGAGGGGTACTTGGAGGAAGGAGCCGAGAACTGGAGGAGCGAGCGGGAGCTGGGACCACCGGAGAAACCAGCGGGGCCGGGAAGCCATTTGTGCAGATGGGGCAGAGGAAACGGGCGAGGTGGAAAGGGCGATGCAGACAGGGACGTGAGAGGACAGCAACTGACTTTGAAGTGGAAAAGCTTTATTGTGATTTGAGAGGCAGCTGGGCATCCGTACGGGATCCCGAGGAGAGGAACCGAAAAGCGGAGGCGGGCCCTGGGCTGCGGCGGCCGCGCCCGGGCCCCGCTCCCTGCCCGCCTCCAGGGGACGCTCGCGGCGGCAGGGCCGGAGGAGACGCTGGTCCGGGACGCGCCGGGCTGAAGAGCATCGTGACACCTTCGGCAGGCAGACACTCCCTCCTGCTCCACGGTCCCCACGGCAACCTCTCTAGGCCGATTCGGAGGCGCCCGTCATGCAAGCGTAATTTGTATCACGTCTGCAGCCTTTTAAAAATAGAAAGACGGGGAGGTATATTTAGCGCCCCCAAACCCTCGTAACGATGGCACTCAAAGCAAATGTACCGTTAATGACATAGGAAGCGGGTGGGAGGGGAGACGACGGATGAGGAACAAACAAGCTTAGCCCCTTTGGTGTTTAAAATGCTGAATTGGAGAATCCTAACACCAAATGGAGCATGACTCCCATCGCCAGGCAGGACAATACCAGGCCTTCCCCCAGAGAGGAGTCGTCCTTTTAATGGGAGGACAGTGTGGCGAGAGGTGGCCAGCCTGACCCTGTGTGGAAACCCCGAGAATTCCGCGGCGCCCAGGCGAGTTCTCCCCGGCTGCGACCGCGCCTGGGGCCAAGAGGATGTTCCTTTGGCGCCACCTAGTGTCCGAGGCGGAGACAACGCCCTGGCGAGGGCTGCAAGGGCAGGCTGACTCCAGTCCTGAGACCTCAGACTCAGGCCCCGACCTTGTCGTCCTGTGGACCAGTAATACCCTTCGGCTGAGCAAAAAGTCTCCCAAGACTCCTGTTCCTGCTGCTACCAAATAGAAAATAAATAGAAAATTTTCCAGAATGAGTGGAATAAATGACGCTCCCTCTGGATGAGACATCCATGAGGTGATGTCTGGTTTTTCCTAAATACAATGGCAAGTCGATTATTAATTCATCCCGAAAAAATATAGACGCTGTCATCGTATAAATATGAGTCCGGAGCAGAACTGAACCTCAGACCCTCTGGAGGGGCTACCTCTGAGAAATACTGAATTAGAACTTTGGGTGGGACAAAGATGACTTTTTACTTTTTATTTAATGGTAAATTGAAGGCCTCCAGAGAGAAAGATCCTGCAGTGTAATGGAAAGAAGAGAGATCTGGGTTCCAGGATACTAGGGTTCTGACGTTAGCTCTGCCCCCAAGTATCTGTGTGACCTTGACCAAGGTCAACCAGTTTTTACCTCTCACAACAACGCTCTGAGGTCCAAATTGTTGGCTCCACATGATAGATGAGTCAATACGGGCTCCTGGAGGTTACTCAAGGTCAGAGAGCAGGTCAGCATCAAAGCCAAGCTTCAAACCCAGGTCTGCTCAACTCTAAAGAGCACATTCCTTTCACCTAAGACCTGAATCCCTCTGTGCTTTGGCTTCCCCATCTACAGTACGAAGGGGCTGTGTCAGGTGGTCACTTGTTCCCTTCCTCAATCAGCAAATTCTGATCTAAGGTCTCTCTAGTCCGTTAAAACCCACTTTTAGTGCTCACAAACCCCGTGGTGATAACAAAAGGGCCTTTAAAAAGGATTCATCCATCCATAAAAACCATTGGATTTTATTTTCAGTTATGGGCAAGAGAACACCAAAACAGACATTTTGGAACATCGAACCTCCTCTGAAATTTAGGATGGTGGGGAAAGCGGAGAAACTCTATGGGGGCTGGAGTGACAACTTATGGATCTGTGACAGAAACAGACCTGCAGGGCACAGCTTATCTCTTGAGCCACTGGCCTCCCAGGGGATAATTGCCTTCTGGTCACTGTTTAGACTTGATAAATACATGAAATCAGGCAAACAGTTTATCTGGCTACCAGTTCAGATCTGGACAGAACTAGATTAAGGAGTCAGGCATATTTGCAATAACCTCAGAGATAAACCCTTCCTATTTGAGGCAGTTTATCTCCTCCTCAAGGGTTGTTTTGCCCAGTAACTACCAACACCAAAAGAACAAAGGGAGAGACACACCAAAGGGCTCCAAATCAGCTAGGAACCCTCTCTTCCCACTGACCCTCGGCAGGTCACTAGCCTGAGAGCCAGGGGATGGGGCTCTGCCCTTGTCTGGAAAGCCTGGGGAAACATGTGGGCGAAGTAGCCACTCCAAAGCCAAGGTTACCTGACTCTGAGGTCAAAGTTTTCTGCACAGGCTCTTCCCCTACCTCAGAGGGGCAAGCCAAAGGAACTTCAAATGTCCCCAGCAAAGATAAGACCAGGAACTGCAGTTTAGATCTTGGACCCTACTTGGCCACAAACTTCCCATGTGACCAACGGCATGTTCAGACTTCTCTGGATATGTTTCCTCAACTCTAACTCAGGGCTTAAAGCTAAATAATCTCTAAGACCCTATTGAGGCATTCCGTGGACCAGAATCAAACCCTGCCCTTTAAGGTTTCAGAGGCCACAGGCTTCACTGAAGTACCATCTCCCTCACTTACATTCTTCCTCAGTTCCCATCCCAGCTTAAACTCCTCTCGTTTCCTGGCATTCCCCTATCGTTCCCCAGTCACATGCCTCCATCCTCAAGCTCCTTCTGACTGGCTCCACCAGGCAGCTGAGGAGAACTTTCCACGGGTTGCAGACACACCTTTTCTTTTCCATCTGTCGTCAAGAAGTGAGGCCACCCATTGCCCATTCCCTCCTCCCACTCTTCTACCTTCCCACCAGCAGACTCTTCAGCTCCTACAATGTTCTGTTGGGGGATGGCTGGAGTCTTCCTCAAACAAGATCACTTGGGGTCAGATACTGAACCAGCTGCCCTCAGACCCACCTCCCTCCCTCACACCCAGCCCTGAAGCAGGGGCTCCCTTTAGGAAAGCAATGGGCTCAGCGGGGCAGCAACTCGAAGTCTTTGTCACCTGCCCTGAAGCCCTGGCCTGACACCATCTCTTAAAAAAAAAAAAAAAATCCTGTGGAGGGAGGCTTCCTGGGGACCCATAATTGAGCTATATTCCAGGAAAGAACTTCTATAAGAAAGGAATAAAGCATTGTTTTCCCAAGAGCCTTTTCTCCCTAATCTTGCACCTTATTTTCCCTGTCGTTGTAGGAGAGACAGGGAAAGTGCAGTCGGTCCTCTGCATCCACGATTCAACCAACCGTGGATCAAAAACATTCAGGAAAAAACAAATTCCAGAAAGTTTTGAAAAGCAAAACTTGAATTTGCCGCACTCCAGCAACTATGTACATAGCATTTACATTGTACTAGGTATCATAAGTAATCTAGAGATGACTTAAATTATACGAGAGGAAGTGTGTAGGTCTCATACAAATACTACTCCATTTTACACGAGACTTGAGCAACCGAGGATTTGGGTATTCACGGATTTGTTACCCACAGGGGATCCTGGACCCAATCCCCCAGGATACTGAGGGACGACTGTACTGTCTTTTTCTGGAAAGAGAAATCCCAGAGGGTTGAGAACAGAGCAAACATTCTGTCATCTTAGTGGTGACAGAATGATCTCTTTCTCTCAGAGTTCCCCCACTGCGCTGGCCTCACCATAAGCATGTATCACATGCTAGTTAATGAGTGGAGGCAGCGTTCTGATGGAGTTACTCAGCATAGAGAATTACAAAAGTAGATGCAAGCAATGGCTACCTCACCCTTCAGGCCAGCCCGCAGCCCTCCTCCACCCTCTCAGCCCAGCCTCACACCAAAGCGATGCGAGGAAGCTAGGGTATGCGCTCTAAGGAAGCCACTCTCCTACCCTCCAGGGCCAGTGTGCTGTCCGGGTGCCTCTGTTCTCTGCCTTCCTTCTGAGCAATGATTCATGGCAGATATTAGGGAGAAAACAGCATCCTGCAATTCTTTCTACCATTTCTCTTATCTTTACAGAGTTCTTATTAAGCAGTATCTTCAAACTTATTTATGTGATGTCATGCTAGGAAGCAGTGTTGTCAACATGCCACTTTCCATGAGCACTGAATTCAGTCTCAATAAGGGCCAAATAAATGCCACAGAGTCTCCACGCAGACTCTTCTCTATGCATGACTGGAAGCCTGGATATCCACAGACAGAGATAGGGAACCCCTAAAGATAATCAGATAACGGCAACTTTTGCTTCCTGCGCAGTTGAAGAGCTCTCCTTTCCTCTCCTCCTCTGGAGTGATTAATCCAGGGACGCCAGCTGCTTGCTGGAGCACAAACTCAGTATGCTCTCAGAAGCCAACTCAGAGGTGGGGACACAGAATCACGGGGGGCTGCCCATTGCCAAAGAGCTAAGTCATTACCCTCTACTTCACATTTTTGTGAGCTCCTTTTTGTGTTGTAAAAGACACATATATGTCTTTTATCCCTGTTTTCATATTGAAAATGGGCAGGA